>NW_027249817.1:0-71498 GCF_030848795.1 Temnothorax nylanderi
CGCCTTAACAGAGAGATCCGGCATGTCGCGAATCACGGGGAAATCTGGCGTCCCCGTCGCCGGTGTCTGCCTCCAACTGCTGCGCCGGCGATGCTATCCCGACAGATCGTGCGGATCGCCTGGTCCGTCATCCGCCGCAGAATTACCCGCGGTGACCCCACGCGTCCGCGTCGCGACGCTGATGCGCGCGGTCGCAAGATTCCAGTGTGATAGAGAGTCCCGGCGCAGATCTTCGTAGCCTATTAAGGACAATCTTATAAGGGAGACCCCACGGGTCGTCATCTAGGGTCAATATTAACTCCTGCCATGACTGTGTTTTTGCTTTCCGAATTTCCAACTTAAATTCCCTATTAGCAAGAATAAAGACGGCACGCTTGTGAGCTACATCTTCGGGTGAATCCCTGTGACGACTTCTCGACCAAAACTCTTCTCGCAGCGATAGTCCTCTTCCTGAGTCGGGCAATTTCCGAATTCCACCAATACGTAGATCTCTTACGGTCGCGAACGCGGGGAACTGCAGCCTTACACGCGTTAGAAATACATAGGTGAATCCATTTGTCTGGTTTTAAAATCTATCAAGTATCATCGTTATTAGGAGTGATTGCACAAGTCCACTCTATTGAAGCTTGGTAAATATCCGTGTCCATCCTGCGGAAATTCCATCTAGGAGCTCGTCTCGGTATGGTATTCACGGTCGGAGAATCGGAAATCGTGAAGGTTATGTATGCGTGGTCAGACAGAGATTCCATCTCGTCACGAACGGCCCAATTGCGAATTCTGCCCAAAAGACCAGGGGAAGCCCAAGTAAGGTCTATAATCGAGCTTCCCTGTGCGGAGGCAAATGTAGCTTTGTTTCCAACGTTAATCAGTCGCACGTCCATTTGGGCCGCCCAATCCTCCAGCAGGTCGCCCTTATAATCTCGATGCCGAGGGTCCCAAAGAGAAGAGTGGGCATTAAAATCGCCACAAATCAGTAGATTGTGATTGTTCTGAATGTTCGAACACAGAATGGTGAGTTCATCGATGAAGCTGGAGTATCCGTTGTAATCCGTATTGGAGGACATGTAGCAAGAGGCGATGCATATATCTCCATATCCAATGATGACGGAGAAACGACCAGCGGCGAGTAGGGTCGTGGGGTACCTCGCGACACAATTATTAATATAGAATGATGCAAGACCATTTCCACTGCGAAACCATTGTTGGGAGTCGGGTGTGCGGGCAGGCTCAGATATCACGCACACCGCAGCCCCCAACTCCTCGGCCTGGTGCAGAAGTAGATCCTGAGCCTGTCTACTTTTGTTCAAGTTGGTTTGGATCAGAGTAATGAAAATTCAAATTAAAAATAATGCATTACTTATTAATTTTTTAATAAGTAATTATTTCTTTATTTATTAATTATTAAAAAAGTAATCCGAAATGGAAAAACCGCATTAATTATTTAAAAAATAATGCGTAATGAAAAAAATCGCATTGATTATTTAAAAAGTAATGCGTAATAAACAAAATCGCATTGATTATTTAAAAAGTAATGCGTAATAACAAAATCGCATTAATTATTTAAAAAGTAATGCGTAATGAAAAAAATCGCATTAATTATTTAAAAAGTAATGCGTAATGAAAAAAAATCGCATTGATTATTTAAAAAGTAATGCGTAATGAAAAAAATCGCATTAATTATTTAAAAAGTAATGCGTAATGAAAAAATTGCATTGATTATTTAAAAAGTAATGCGTAATGAAAAAATCGCATTGATTATTTAAAAAGTAATGCGTAATGAAAAAAATCGCATTAATTATTTAAAAAGTAATGCGTAATGAAAAAAATCGCATTGATTATTTAAAAAGTAATGCGTAATGAAAAAAATCGCATTGATTATTTAAAAAGTAATGCGTAATAAAAAAATCGCATTGATTATTTAAAAAGTAATGCGTAATGAAAAAAAAAACGCATTAATTATTTAAAAAGTCATCCGTAATGGAAAAAATCGTTGAAATTTTTGTTTATCATTCGTTTTATGTACGGATTATTGAAAATAAATATTACTGTTCATCCCTGCTTAATACACACATATAGTAGGCGAAGAACGAATATAGTACGTAAATTGTACGTGTACATAACATTGTGGTCCTCTCATTTTCCATGGGCGCCATCATGTTGATTGACGAGAGACATAGCAGTAACATTAATTGTCATGTATCTATAGATATGATCCTCTCAACGGTCAATCGATTATTGCGAATATCGGGAGATAGCGTTGTCACTTATAATTTGGCAAACTTTAGACGGATGAGATCATAGAGATATAAAGCCTTGTGTACACGCTACTAGAAATCGGTCCGAGTTTCGGTTTAAACCAATGAAACTGCTGCTTTTCTGTAAGAGCTGCATGTTGATTGGCTTAAACCGAAACTCGGACCGATTTCTAGTATCGTGTACACAAGGCTTAAGAATAGAGTGCGCTCGCTCGCGCACTCTATTCTTATATCTCTATGGATGAGGTGCACGATAGAGGAGGGTCACCATCTTGGTGTCATTTACTCTGTGGATTCCATAGAACGTGAACGTATGTTTGTACTCAAAAACATTATATCGCGTATTATTGTGAGATATATAATCAGTGCAGGTGATTATTGAGTGTGACTAGTTGGGGTGTTTGATTATTGTGCACAATTTTTCGATTACAGCGGATTGTAAGTATTTTTTGTATTATGTAAATGTAGAGTGTAACCACGCTTGGCACCGGTGTTACCAATTCCATTGTTAATTATAAATTATAATACATAGTGAAGCAGCAGCAATAGTTATTTGTGTAACAAGTGCGGGAAGTTGAGAATTGGACACGAGTGCGAAGTGGACGCACGAGCCGAAGGCGAGTGCGATCACCCGCACGAGTGTCCAATTCTCAACCCGCACGTGTTACACACCCTATTTTATATTACAAAGTGCGTGGAAAGTGGCCTATTGCGCGCGCGCCATCCGTCGCACAGATGGCGCGCGCGGAATGGGCCACTTTCCATGCACGTGTGATATAATAATTATTTTCCGGATTCTTTTCGTATTTCAGTGTATACCCGTTCATTATCCGCTTAGTTAAGAAATAATTGTTTAATATATTATTTTTGTTAAAAAGTTATTAGTGTCGTTCGAGAGTGCCAGCACAAACAGTGTTATATATAATCATAGTGTACAGTCGGTACCAAAAATTTTTCACTTAGGTTAATAATCCATTGTTTGTTTATAGATAAATTTATAAATTATTAGTGATTTAGAGAATTATATAACAGTGATTATTGGAATATATCGATAATAATACAATTTCATTCAACAATCAGATAACATAAAAAGAAAAGATAAATTTTTGTTATATTTTGATTGTATCATGAAGGAGAATAATTATTCAAGTTGTACAATTCTTTGTCGGATTACCCACACAATAATACAGATTCATTTTTTTGAAATAACTTTGTTAATTTAATTGAAACAATACTCAATTCATTTTGTGATTAATTCTTTTTGCATTAATATTCGCCAAACAAATTTAATCTTTGTGATAGATATTATCATTTTTTTGACAAGTTGAATATTTCCATTATTAATAATTTAAGTAAACAATTCACATTTTGCTTTTAATTTTTCAATTCAATTTTTAATTATTGTAAAATTTGTTAACTTCAATTTAACTATTATTGTAGTTTATTTATAAATAAAAATAATAATAATAATAGACCTAAATAGATATAATTGGATCTTTTAAGATCTAGTTTGATTCAGTTAGATTCAAAATTTGGGAAAAATTAAATCTAACTAGATCTAATCAGGTATTAGATCTACTTGGGTCAATTTTTTTTCGAGCTATTTATCGAAAGATTTTTATGATTTTCTTTTTAGATTTAACATGGACTCAACAAACTCTCCAATTTGCAAAAAGATAAGAACAAAGCAATCAGGTTCTGTGATTTTAAATAAAAAAAATCAAAATGTGGAGTTACAAAGAACTCTTAGTCAAATTTCAATTGCATCTTCTATCTCAAGTATTGATGAAGAGGAAAATAACAGTGAGGAAAATTCCGATGCAAGTAATGATGATGATATAAAGACTAATATAACTGAAGAACAAAAGATGTTAGCTGCCATCAATAAATCAACATGTCTTGATGGAACGTACTTTAAGGTTGACAAGTCAAAATCAAGTACAGTAACAGGAGATGTTGTTGCTGTATGTCAATTTTGTAATCCTACGAGAGCACTTAAAGGAAAATTTAGAATTATTTCTAACTTTACAACGCATTTGAAGGTAAATTAAATTAATCCTAATGCATTATTTAAAATAAATAACTGAAGATAAACAATTTTTATTTTTTAAAAAACAAATTGATATTTTTTTATCCGATTTTTGATCACGTGACGTCTTTACACCAATAACGAAAAGTGGCTTCACTCTTTTGGGATTCTGCTCACGAGCTTTAGTATTTGTTAGCAATGTGTTGTTGAACCAAATAATTTTCTTCCAATCATCTCCATGACCAAATTTCTACTCAATTTTTTTATTTTCTCCTTAATTTTTTTGAATTATTTCATGCAACGGTTTTTTTTATTTGAAAAATAATTTATAAAATTCACCAAATAATCTATAGTATTAAAAAAAATTCAAAAACTCTACTTCTTGCAAATTAGAATAATATCGATGACTTATAGTTAATTATCAGAAATAATATTTATATTACGAATTATTGTAAAAAAACGTTTATTGCAACTTTAAAAAAATCTCATAGCTATTGCCAATTAAAAACAATTAAAAAAAAGTATATCATAGAATATTTCCTTATTATCAATTTTATTTAATATTCTATATATTTTTTCTAGAGAAAACATGCAAATGTTTATAATGAGTATTTAGAATATGCAAAACAAAAGCGACATGGTGTGGAAAATACTTCCGTTATTGATAGAAAGCGCTGGTCGTGTGTTTTAAATCAAGAAGAATTTGAGCAAAATATCACAAATTTTGTATTAAAGTATATGATACCATTCAGAGCGGTTGAAGATCCGTCTTTCAGAAAAATTTTTGATGGTACGTATGATTATACAGTTATAATATTTTAATAAACTGAAGACTGCCGCAAAATTCTGATTTTGTCAGCCCAACTTATCACCTATTTGCTTTACAGATTTCAAAATAAAGAGAGGTGATACTCGGTTGAAGCACTTGACATGTTACTCTTTGGCAAAAAGAGTCGACAGAAGTTTTAAGGAGATGTTACAAGAAATTGGTGATGCAATGAGTTCGGTGATCAATGGTGGTGGTTTTGTTTGTACTACGGCTGATGTATGGACAGGAGGATCACGCAGATATCTAGGTGTCACAGCTAGTTGGGTAAACAATTTCACTTGATATGATATATACAATTCAATATTGTTTCTTATTTGAAATATGAAATTATAGAGAAATAAATTCGGGGCACGTACAATTACATAACTGGCAGTTTATCATAAAATACATTGCGACAAATTATGAATAATCGTATATAATAATTTAAATTTATCTTAACCCTCTTATTTACCAATGTTCTCCCCACTTTCAAACCGCACGATCGTGAGCTGTGGAGGGGCAGTGGTACGCAGTGCCGTATCATTTCCGTCATTGGCGCCAAATAGCAAATTCGAATTATACTTACCGCTAAACTTTCAAAATATGTTTTATTTTAGTGCAAAACGTTAAAAATATTTTTGTTTATTTTAACACATTTACAAATACATTCGCAAACATTTCATTTTTTTTCATGATTTAACATTAAATTGTGCATTATACCTTTTTTTAAAATAAATATAATTCAATTTATAATTTTCATTTGCCTACAAAAATTTACTTTAAAGAGTTCTAATTGTTATTCCAATCCTCATTGTTATTATTATTGTGAAATTTCATGAAACATTTAAACTTACAAAGCGCTACCAGACACTGCTTGCAATGCCATTTTGTTCGAATATTTAATCAACTGTCTGATCTTCTCCCTTCTTTATTATATTGTTTGCACAGCTTTGCTGTTCCACTGACCAAAACATGCTTTACATCAATCCTCGGTGGGTTGATTTCTGACATTAGTTTCTTACGTGAACAAAAATCGCCAATGAGTTTTTTTTATTCATTGTTGCCGAAGTTGTAGATGATTGAGTGATTTGGATCGATCTGGTGAATTTTCCAATGAGTACAATTCGAAGGCATTTATGATACAAATATCAATCACGTAGTGAAATACGTATTTCCCCCATTTTTTGCTAGGTCTTCCTACTTTGTAGTAAGAGCGTTTCTGATCGCTCAAGTCAACGCCACCTATTCCTCTTATGTATTTTTCAACTGACAGTGGACATTTTACGATAATTTTTTCACTGTTTCTTTGTCGCCTTCCTATATATAATTTTTCTATGCACGAATACTGCTAATACATAACTAAAAAAATTTATTATTTTTATTTCTTGCATTTCATACATATTTCCTTCAAATTCATAAGCACGCTTTATCATTCATTTAAATTATTAGTGTCTCAAGAAAAAAATTATACGTCTCACATGTACTCTAGTGAATATGCTTGTAGTCCGCATTTCCTGTGTTTTGATATTGAATCAATACAACAATTTAACTTTACTTGTACAGATACATCCTGAAACATTGGAAAAAAAGTCGGCTGCACTTGCATGCAAGAGATTCTCCGGAACGCACTGCTTTGATGCTGTTGCAGATCTGTTGTCAAAAATTCATGTTTCATTCAAGTTAACGCCTGAGACAATAAGAGCGACCGTTACCGATAACGGATCTAATTTTATTAAGGCTTTCAAAGAATTCGGTATTGTAATTCCGAATGACTCTTCTAGTAGTAAGTAAAAAATAAGAAATTTCTCTTTCTTCAACTTGGCTAATTGGCTTTTACGTCTTATAGTTCTTGAATATAGTTATTCCAAGTGTTTTCTTTTTTTTATTGTAGATAATTCTCAAGATGAGTATGAAAATAATGATGATGCTTTTGACGTTAGCATATTTGACGAGGATGTTGATTCTGATGAAAATTGTATTCAGATTGACAATGAATTTAGCAATGAGTGTGACGCAAAATTACCTCGGCATATCAGATGTGCTAGCCACACATTAAACCTTATAGCTAAAACTGATGTTTTGAAAGCTATAAAAAATTGTAAACGATTAAATTCAAAGCATAATAATGTCATGCACAAATGCACAGCAATATGGAAGTCGTTGCGTTCTCCGAAGTTTAATGAAAATTTGAAGGCATACCTTGGCATTGCACTTCAACGACCAGTCGTAACTCGCTGGAACTCGAGTTATGATTGTATCAAAAAATTATTGACTGTGAAAGAGAAGCTATTGAATAACGATTCAATTAAATTCAAAAAACCCTTGAATGACTTAGATTTTCAATATTTGGAAGAATACGTGCGATGTGCTGCTCCTCTCGCAAATGCTATTGATCGTTTACAAGCTGATAACTGCTATTACGGTATTCTTCTTCCGACATTGGTGTCTTTAAAGTATCAAATGAATATGTTAATCATTAATGAAGATATTATTGACTGTAAACCAATGATTGAAGCAATTGTTGATGGTGTTGATCGTCGTTTTGAGAAAATTTTCGATTTTTCGAAACCCGATATCGATGCAGTCATAGCTGCTATTTCTCATCCCCAATTCAAAGGTCGTTGGCTAGTACCGTATTCACGAGATGTGCAAAAAAATATTCATGAACGCTTTCTTGTGGCAGTATCTCGAGAATCGTCACAAGAAGTACAAAGCTCTGTCAATCAGAACTATGACGACGATTTTGAATTTGGACACACCAATTTGACAATCGATGAGTTCCGACCATCTCTATCTCAGGGAGAATTAACAGCAGAAGTAACGCGTTATTTAAAAAGTAAAGAAATCCAACTCGATATGTTGGAAAACTATCCATCGATTCGGAAAACGTTTGTAAAGTATAATACACCGTTGCCGTCATCTGCTCCCGTGGAAAGGATGTTCAGTTATACAACTATGATGAATTTACCAAAATACAATCGACTTAAGGATGAGCATTTTGAGCAACGAGTATTATTAAAAGCAAATGCAGGAAAAAAATACCGTTAACTTAGAACATTTGTATGTGTAACATAGTTAAAAAATGTAATGTAAATTAAAATATAATATGAATTTGTTTCGGTACCGAACATGAGAATAAAAATAAAAAATAATCAATAGTCAATACTAATAATAAATAACAATAAAAGGCAAAAAAAATTGGATGGATAATCGCATTCTCAATACAATAGTAATACGCAAAATATAACGTGTAATAAAAATATTGATTATTATAATGTATATCATATCCATTAAATATTTATGGTGTGTAAAATTTAACTTCATACCGTGTGTTTGATAAAGCGTAATTTAAATAAAATAATTTTTAGTTTTCAACATGCGAATAAGTCCAGCGAAATTAAGAAAAAAAAAGAATGATATTACATTAGTTATTTATCTCTTGTTCCCGTCCTCCGTCTCCACCCCATCCCCGTCCCCGTCCCCCGTCCCCGTCCCCGTTGCTCCCAATATTACCTCCTACCCACTGTTGGGAAAGACGTAGTTCTACGTCAAAAATATATATACTTGTACAATTTATATTGATTGTATTCAATTAAACCATTAATCAAAATTTTATTTTCATTATTATTTTTTAGCAAATATATAAGAATCCTGATTGAGCATACTTGGGTGAAGTAGTAAAACATACAAAAATCAAAGAAATTATTTCAATAATTTATAAATATATAATAATTCGTTGGAAGAATGGCTGAAAAGACTCATCATAACCACAATAATCACAATGCGTGCTGTAACGCAAATGTAACTGGACTCAGAGTAATGAAAATTCAAATTAAAATTAATGCATTACTTATTAATTTTTTTAAAAGTAATTATTTCTTTACTTATTAATTATTAAAAAAGTAATCCGAAATGGAAAAACCGCATTAATTATTTAAAAAATAATGCGTAATGAAAAAAATTGCATTGATTATTTAAAAAGTAATGCGTAATAAACAAAATCGCATTGATTATTTAAAAAGTAATGCGTAATGAAAAAAATCACATTGATTATTTAAAAAGTAATGCGTAATGAAAAAAATCGCATTGATTATTTAAAAAGTAATGCGTAATGAAAAAAATCGCATTGATTATTTAAAAAGTAATGCGTAATGAAAAAAATCGCATTGATTATTTAAAAAGTAATGCGTAATGAAAAAAATCACATTGATTATTTAAAAAGTAATGCGTAATGAAAAAAATCGCATTGATTATTTAAAAAGTAATGCGTAATGAAAAAAATCGCATTAATTATTTTAAAAGTAATGCGTAATGAAAAAAATCGCATTAATTATTTAAAAAGTAATGCGTAATGGAAAAAACCGCATTGATTATTTGAAAAGTAATGCGTAATGAAAAAAATCGCACTAATTATTTAAAAAGTAATGCGTAATTGAAAACCTTCGTATTGGTTATTAAAAAAATAATCTTTAATGAAACCGTAATACATTACAAAAAGTAATGCATTATTTTGAACCCTGGTTTGGATTATGATGGACATCGCAACTATCTCTTTCTAGAGCCAATTCGTGGCTTCGGAGCGTTATCCCTGGCAAAGCAAACATTAGAGGATCCTAGTCGGTGGTTAAACTGTCTGCCAGCATCCTCACATACCACGCAGTGTGGAACCGCGTCGCATGTTCCAACCTGGTGGTCACGCGCACCGCACCTGAAACAGGACCCGGTACGGTCCTCCGGGTAGTTGCATGTATTTCTAACATGACCATACCTCCAACATTTGAAGCACTGGACGGGTCTCGCGTCCAGAAGCTCCACGCGAGCAACCGTCCAGCCTAGCTTCAGTTTTCCAGAATCACTTGCTTTAATAGCAGCGGCCAACGGACATTTGATCCATACGGAGTTTAGGCCGTTTCGCATTGATCGAATATTTCCAATCTTTATATCGAATTCTTCACAATCCCCGATGGTAGAGACGATATTCAGGATATCAGATTTAGATATGGAATCGTCGAAATTCCACAGTCTTATTTCACCCATGGCGGTGGGTCTATTAATTCGAGCCTCGGAACTACCCAACACCTCTTTTAGTTTCTTAAATAGAACATCAGCTTTAGAAGTAGCATCCTCGCCGGGAATTTCAATAACTACGCCTCCATTAATTCCTCGGCGTATTTTAGAATTCTCAATACCAAGAGAATTGAGTTCGATTTTTTCTCGTGCCTTCTTGAGAATATCTGCGTACGAGGTTTCCGAATTTATTTTAGTTATTGTTATAGCCGCAGATTTAGGAGGTCTACGACGAGGGGCTTTATGAGGGGTTTTGCCCGTACCACTAGTTGTCGGATTTTTGGAAACACGTCGAGCCTCATTCTCAACAACACTGTCGAAATTCTTGGAAATTTCCCTTTGGGTGTTCCCAGGCGTCTGTAGCTCTGTATGTACCTCTGTATGTGTTGCAAGTTTTAGACGAATTTGGCGTTTGCGATCAGCTAGACACTTCATCTGTTCTTTAATTTGGTTTAATTCCGAATCAAGTTCCTCACTTTCAGCCGCTTCAGAGTCGTTGATGAACTCTATGTCACGGCCAGAATCGTCTTCCGGATTTTCGATCGGAAGCTTGTTGAGGCGAGGACGAACCTTCTCAGATTTATTGCTATTTAAAGGAGAAGTCTTCGTTTTTCTTCCGGAAACGCCACGTCTTCTGGTACGGTTTGCAACAGAGTGCGATTCCGTGCCGGATTCACTAGAAAGCAGTGGGGGGAGTACTGTCATCTTATTTGTAAAGAGTTGATTCTCAGAAATCCTTGGTTTCCTCTGCGGGAGAGGACGTTCCATGCTTCGATTATCATCAGGTCTTTTAAATGGTTCTGTATGTTTAACCTGTTTGGAGGTTTTACCATTTTTGACAGGTGTTTTCTTATTTAATTCCTCCTTTTCTGTTTCCTCGGTATCAACCTGGAAGTCAGAGAAGTCGGTGTCTATCTCCTGGTGTTTTCCACACTCGTTCAGTCTTTCGTCATTCCTCGTAATTGGAGAAGTCTTCGAAAAGGAACCGGGAGGTTTTTGTTTCTTCCATTTTGTAACCTCCTCTCGAAGAACCTTGAGCTCCTCACGGAGTTCTTCATTTTCTCTCCGCAGCTGGGAGCATTCTTGCTTCTGTATTTCCTGTTCTCGTGTGATGTTGCGTAATTGAGCCGTTAGGTTTTTGTTCTGGAGTTTTAGGTTCGAGATATCTCCAGCAGCTTCCAACCGTTCTCCATATACAGTGATGATTTCCATGACGTTACTTAGGCCGTCCCTGAGGTATCCGGTGAAATTACATTTAATATTTTTACTACGAGAGCGTATAGACTCCATTTTACTAATGCAATCAGAAGCATATTCTGTTAATTGTTCTGTATTATACTCCCGTAGTTTGTCAACAGAAATTAATTTTATACTATCTTTGTGAATGGTTTTCACAACTGGGGAGAGAACCATATCACCAGAAGTGGTAGACCTCCTTTTAACGGGAAGTTTAGCAGGAGGAGAAAGAACAGGAAAAGAAAGATCTCGCGAATGGGGCGATGATTGTGCCTTCCTCTTCTCACTCCGGAATGGAGTTGGCGGAAGCCGAGAGTCCTCATCATCGTCTAACATAATTATCTCGTCGGCAATCTCTTCGTCCTGTTCCTTATGCCGATCCTCCCTAGAGAGGGTTCTAGTGAGGTCAGATCCCAAGTCCTTATTATCCAAAAGAGATGTTGTCTCTTCAGTATCAGGTATTCTTCTGGTAGAATTAAACGCTGGGAAGTCTTCGCGAGTGAGATCATCCAACGGAAGATCAATATTCTCATTCTGATCCATTCTGGATAAATATTCTCCCTCCAAAATGTACTTGGTTAATGTCCTAGAGGGGGATCCTAGGTTCTCCCCAGTATCGCTTCTACCGGTGCCCGTGGGTAACGCCGATGGCAATCGTGATTCAGTCGCCCATTCTGGGCGTAGATTCGCATCAATTGCAATTTCCTTTCCTTTTTTATTTCCTTTTCCATCTACGGTTGCTTTATTTCCGCCATCGCCCGTAGGTAACGCTGACGGCCCCTTGCTCGTTAACGACGGCTCCTTCGGGGGAGGAGAGCGCCGGTCACCAGGCATCCGACTTCCTGGTGGGGTTTTATCTCTGTCCGTTTGCATTGCCATATTCATTATAATGGTTTTTTATCGGGGTGGCCTTCCCCTAGGACTATTGCCAGACAGATACAATTCGTCCGTTTTGTATCCGATCGTAGTTGATGTTGAAACTACGAAAGAAAAAACTGCGTCATCAGGCAGTACGCAGAGAATGTTGTATATATCCTCGGTTTGAAGATCCCTCATAATAGATAAGACTCAGAGAGTCAATAGTCTATCCTAATAGTTAATTGTGTTCTCAAAAGAATTGAGGATCCTATTCTAGATACAACGCGGTTTCATAATGAATTTGTATCCTCATTATTAGAAATCCCCTGTATAATATACGAAGCAGGATATCTCAAACAATCAAACATTCATTGCCTGGCATATCTTTATTTTATTTTGTTTTGTGTTGTTTTATTTTGTTTTTATTTATTTTTATTTATTTTATTTGTTTTATTTTATTTTACTTTTCTATTTTGTTTATTTTCATGTTTAGACCGCCGTGAGACAGGTTAGTTTTACCCTACTGATGACCAGTCATTGCGATAGTAATCCTGCTCAGTACGAGAGGAACCGCAGGTTCGGACATTTGGTTCACGCACTCGGTCGAGCGGCCGGTGGTGCGAAGCTACCATCCGTGGGATTATGCCTGAACGCCTCTAAGGCCGTATCCCCAAGTAGAACAAATCAGTCACGAAAATATCAAAATGACATCATTTTGTAATCATTTTTTAAGCGTCATCGTGACGTCAAAATGGCCCGTTAGGAGCATATAATCTTGACATCATCTTGACATCAAGATGACGTAAAAATGACCTTTTTTTACAAAGCAGGTATAATTGATGTTATACATTAGAAGTGTGGATTGGAGTAATATTAAATAAGCATAATAGAGGACAACATGTAAGGAATATATAATTACATATGAGACTTCTTTATTATATAAAAATATGTCTTACAGAGACGAAGCTATTCTAAATCTTAAGAAAAATTAAATACTAAGGCATGGTTGCATAACTTTAACCAACGTCGCATAACTTTAACCTTAGCTTAATTCACTCTTCGTCTGTTTCTAAGGAAAACAGTTAGACTAACTGTTCCCCTTAGAAAGAGACGAAGATTGAGTTGAACTGAAGTTATGCGACATTGGTGCATTTCGGCTTAATACAATTTGATAAAAAAACATAAAACAAAACAAAATAATCTTTGGTAATTATTGAAGATTTTAAGAACAATTAAATGTACTAAATACGTGTACTAAAATGTACAGACGGCGTCATTAATGCCTTCCACCTGAAGTCACAGTACATGTAACGTGCACTATAGAAATCTCCAGAACACAGCTAGGAAAGCATTAATGACGCCGTCTGTACTATACATATAACACAAAATAACTTTTAGAACTTATCTAATACCTGAACAAAAATAAATGTATTTATACATTCTATTATTGCACGGTATTATTGCATGGTATTATTTCACAGTCAAAATAAAAGTTTTTTGTCATGGTTTCATAACATCAAAAATAAAAAAAAATAAAATTCTCGTTGATTGGCTTCTGGTCTTTTTCCGTCATCATTGAGATCGTGACGTCAGAGACGAGAAATCTGCACACGCTAAGAATTCTTGAGTGCATTTCCAAATAAAAAGATATTTGCATAAAATAACACTTCAGATCACTTCAGCATACTTCAATAATACTTCGAAAATATTTCTTTTCTTTGACAATTAATAAATAGGAGTAAAAAGAATGTAATATGAATGTAGGCTTATAATATAGACGCAGTCGCATAACTAGGCTTTGTATTATATTTATTTTACGGCTGTTTATTAACTGTCAAGGGAATGGAATAGTTTTCAGGGTATTTTTGAAATGTGCTAAAATGATCTAAAATGTTATTTTACGCAAATATCTTTTTATTTGGAAATGGCACTCAAGATCGAATTCTCAGCGTGTCATTTCTAGCCTCTGACGTCACGATCTCACATAATGACGGGAGAAACCCAGGAGCCTTAACATTAAATATCACAAAGGCAAGTAATTCTCCCATGACTAGAAAAATTTGAAAAAATAATTAAATTTTTCTTTGGTTTCCCGTATAAAGCCATCTTTGTATTTTTAACTTCACTAGTTTTAAATCACTTTTGGGATGGTTTTTCAGAACAGCGCCTACAATTTTAACTTATTATTTATTTCTTATCTACTATATTTTAGTAAAAGACGGTAATTTATATAGAATTGTACTCACAGGAAACAGCGTCCATAATTTTACTGTTTGCTAGTGCGATCTTGGTGTCTTTGGTACCTCCCCAACTTATTGCTCTTGCTAATTTGTTACTTATTAGCAGTTTCGATACTAAGTATACAGCACTTTGCCAGTCACTACCTTGACTAACCATACGGCCCGCAAAATATTGTACCTAAATATCACATATTTTAGTACAAAGAACAAAATCATAAATGTAACAAATAATTCTATTTAGTTCAAACGTACCACTGTTGAGAAATTCGTGCCATCATTTAAAAACTCTTCAAACTTATCATATTCATCAACTGACTTCAGAGGAAGCGCTGGAAGGTTATCTGGTCTTAAAAGAAGACTTTCCTCTGGTGCTAAGTAGGTAAGTATTTTTGTTGTGTTCATCATTACAAAATCAAGTTTACTACTTATTTCTTGAAGTAACTCTGTCTTAATTATTTTTATGGCAGCATCAGTGTTATCACCTAATTAATGCAAACAAATTATTAATGTAATGTAAAAAATATTCTCAATCTCCAACGAAAGATCGATCACGTTTTGAATATAGGCAAAGTAAAGTAGGGAGAGCGTGTCGCGCTACTAAATACCATATACGTAAATATGGCACGTTCGCTGTGGAGGAGGGCTTTCTAGACGTTCTATAGACAGACACCTGCGCAAAACATACGAGTTTTCGTCCAATCTCTGTGATCGATTTTTTGTTGGACGGAATATACATATATAAATGCTTACTTGATGATTGGTGCTTACTGGAAGAAGGAGAAACCGATTTTGTAAGTAAATTTTTACAGTTTGCATCATAAGATCTATTTTCTTTGGAATGCTTTCCACTGGATACAGCTTTAACACCTGAGTGTAAATACATAAAATATCAAAAATATGATTACTTGTACAGAAATAATAAATATACAATTACTGATTGAATTATAGAAAATGTGTTTAATTTGTAAAGAGTAATAACTCCTTTTGTAAGTAAGATTTTTTGTTCATGTCTAACTTATATTTTTTATCTCAAGTTATAGACAGCAAATTTCTATATAAATAAAATTATACTATTGATGAAATAAATAAATAGCTGTAGTATAAATGTATGTGCATAGCATTGCCAGATGTGTTATAAAGCTTTGTTTCAACCACTTATTTTTCAAAGGACTGAATAATATAAAAGATGTTTGTTATCTCAAGAATAATCTCATGAAAAAAATACATAAAATTTTTAGAAATCTGTTATAACTTAAGACTACTTATCAAAAAACTGCTGCTAATATAACTTTTTTGCTTTTCAGTAGTGAAACACGAGAGTTTCGGAGAGTAAGTATTTGAGAAACTTGCTTAGTTATCTTCTAACAATCTGTAAATGTTATTGTTTAGAAACATCCTGTACAATTATATTTACCTGTAGGTTGATCTGTGACAGAAGTAATTATTTTTCTCTGTTCATCACTTAAGTCAGAAGACTGACTTAATTTCTGCGAGATATTTATGCTCCCATATTTATTATCTGTTGCAGCATTAATTTTTTCTCTACTTTCTTCTTGTATAATTTCTGGACTGGATGGTAAAACAGATTCTGACTGTTGAAGATCATTTCCTACAGACGTATACAAAAAATAAATTAATGTAGCAGTCAATACTTTCTTGTACTGACTAATTTAAAGCCTAGAAAATTATTTACCTAACAAAAGTTGTTCTTTCATTCTATCTATATTCATTCTATCATCATATTGTCGGTGAAATTGCAGAGGAGACGAAGCAGGGGTACTAGGAAACGACATAGGGGTTATTGCTTCTGTTGTTGCATGCGAAACATCTGTCAGATTATATGTTTTTTTAGAACGTGGGTCACTTCCTATAGTATCATTTAAACCAACAGAACGGTTCTGTTCTAAATCGAGTGTTTTAATTAAATTTTTGGATTTGGTAACCATGGAAACCTCCTTGTTTTGAGAAACTTGCGGTTTTCTATTATTTCTCTTGGCTAGTAATGCTGCAACTTTTGCCCGAACAGCTTTTTCTTCCATTTCTTCATTTTCACTATCGCTAGACTGATCTCTCAATTTATTTTTTCTGCTCTTCTTAACAGTGTGAGTATTACATTTATATTCGGATTCGGATGACTCTGTGACATTATATTTCGGATTTTTCTTTCTTTTTCTGGGCTGGTCTATATCACTAACTTCTGTCCCTACTGTTCGATCTTCATCATTTTGAAGATTAGCTGCCTTTCGTGCCTTATTGTACGTGTCTAAAAAAATTTTGCATTAAAAATGATAATTACAAATCTTAAAAAATGTATATAAATGAATGTAATATAAACATTTACCATAGCCGTGACAAAATTTAACATCGTATGTAGGCCAGCTTTTATCCGGTTCAGCTAAACTTAATATTAATTTTGATCGTTTATCTGTATTCCCACGTTTAGGAAAATTAGGCCAGTAAGCCTTTGTATTCTTAGCAAGTAGCCAACAAGTGGGTACAACGTCACTTGTTGGTTCAGTATCCTTATCATTTGGAAGAAAAGTAACAACTGCATACTGAAACAGATACAAATTTTCAATAGGCACAAAATAAAATGGTGGATTGTTAAATAATACAAAACTCGCACTAACCATATTTAAACAATATTAATAATAAAATAGATATGTGAATATTCTATATATGTATGTAAATTTATTGCCTTCCCCGCAGGGTTTACAAGGCGTTTTTGAGAGGAACGTTCCCAAACCTCGTACAACACACAGTACCCTTACCCTGGTCTCTTACGACCTCACAATTATTAATTTCCCCTCCCCCCCTCGCATCCTGCCCTCTCCTCTTCCTCTTCCTCAGCATCCTCCGCGACTTCTTCTGCTACCTCCCTCCTTCCTTTGCGTCTCCCTTCCGCTCTCTATTTTGCCCATTCCCTCTTCCTCTTGCCTTTTTCCTCCTCATCCGAATCCATGAGGAGCTTCTCTTCCATTCCTCTAGAAATCTCCTCCTCCTCGGATCTCGTTTCGCTCCTGGCATCCTCCCTACTCCTTTCTAACCTCTTCCCTTTCTCTTCTCTCTCTCTATCCCTCCTCTCCACCGATTTATCTTCATCTAACTTCACCCCCATACTGCTCCCTGCTCTCCTCCTTGCTTCCAGGACTCGCCGCTTCTCCTCCTCGCCCCCCAGTCTCACTAAGAACGTCAGCCACGCACCTCTCTGTCCGATCAGCCTTACTTCCCTTACCTCCACTCTCACCTTTAGTCCTTCTGTGAACAATTCCTTAACCTTCTCCCAATTCGATTCTTTTCCTTCCCATTTCTCTTTCTCTATCCTTAGAATCACATTTCTCTTCCTCAGCTCTTCCTCGTTTTCACCCCCCACCCCCCACCATTTCTTCTTCTCAGGTCTCCTTTCCTCGTACTCTTCCCTCTTCCTTTTACCTCCATTCTGCTCCATTCTTTCCACCTTCCTTTTCAATCTCCTTACTTCCTCCTCCAGCTCCTCCATCCTCTCCTCCTTCCTTTTATTGTCCTCCTTCCCCTCCTTCAGCATCCTCCTCACTTTCTCCTCCATCATCCTCTCTACCGCGTCCACTAAAGCTCCTCCTTTTTCTTCCATCCTGAGACAACTGAAAATGCACTTATATTAACCACCTCTCTTTTGCTCCGCTCTCTCTCTCTCCTTCCTCTCCTCCTCTGACCTATCGCCCTTCTCTCTTTCACCTCCACCTTACCTTCGCTCCTTCCGCCTCCAATTCTTTCTCTGGCAACCGCTTACTCTTTTCCACCACTCGCACTCGTCTCCTCGGTCCGCCTTCTCTACTGCCGCCACGTGTTTACCTTACCTGTTCACCTCGCTCCGTTGTCCCCTCCCTTCGCTCTCTCGATCTCGCCGCTTGTCCCTGCCACCCGTTGCAGTGCTGCGTGTTGCGAATCCGCCTTAACTGTCGTGCCGCTCTCGCCTCTCGTGCCATCTGCTTCCTCTCCCGTGTTCCCGTCGACCTAACCTCATTCTCCGGCCTCCTCATCTCTGACCAATTTCTGCCGTCTCCTCTTCCTATTCACCTCACCTCCATTTGCTCCACCTCCTCTCTGCTTCCTTCACCCCTATCGCTCTTCCTCCGCCTTCCCTCCTCTCCGTGTCACCCTTTTCCGTAACTCTTCTTCGCTCTCTCTCTGTACTGCCTGTTCCCCCGCCGAGGGCTACGGGGGACCTCTCTCATGAATATTCTATATATTTACACTATATTATTTACTTATAAAGTCAGTTATGACTATGTATAAGAGGAATTGTAAGAAATTCTTCATTTTCCAAAAGTAATAAAACACATTTTGCAGCAAATTGTGAAATATTCCAAGCATAAACTTGAAGATTTAATGAGCTCACTTTCCAGATACCCAATTGTGAAGAATTACATGGATAAGTGTAATAGTCAGTCATAGTGCAAAATTTCTGACCGTTTAATTTTATCCTGCCTTCAAATGTATGAATGATATTTCTTAGCAGTACTACTGTATTGCATTTGGTAAGAAAACATCGATTAGCTAGATTAGTATTTAAACAAATTCCATCAATCTCAATGGAAGAGTACATGTCACCTTCTATATTATCTACTATATTTTCGCATAAGCCATTTAACTTTACTGTTCGATCATCTGGCTGGAATATTTTCGATGTTAGACGACCTTTGGTCTCAAAATCCCTGTTAACCAGTTGCTCAAGAGGTTTATAAGTTGAACGCAAACAATTCTTTATTGTCATAAAAAAATTCTCATACTTAAATGCGCTAAAAGAATCAATAGCACCGTGCAAACGACATTCCTCTGACAAATGGCATAAGCTGTGCACATTATATACCACAAACTGTTTTCCAAATACTTTAATGGCATGTTTTATAAATTGGCGGATTATTACATCAGCTGCAGGTGTCATATGTTGTACTAAATCAGGTCTTGCCAACATATAAATTGATGATTGCAAGAGAATATAGCTTTTCCACAATTTCTTGTCTAAGTGTTTAAACACAATTAATCCATCATAAAGCAGCATACGTCTGAACTCTGTACCTTTAAATTTTGCAAAATATTTAACTGTTCGTGGTCTTCGATTAAAGATCTTAGGAATGTACGGTGTCAACTGTAATATTTTATTGTTTATTTCTTGTACGTCAGCATCTGATGCAATACCACGTCTGTTCTTTAAACCCAAGACAAAAGTAAGCCACCTTTTCCAAACACCTGCCCAAACTAAATGTAAAGCATCCAACCTAAATTGTGAAACCATTCCAGTAGGAATTCTTTCCAAAGGTGAATTACCAGTATGATGAAAAATATTTGATCGAGTACGAAATGACTCATCCGTTCTTAACTCAGCATCCAAATTTAAAAAGATTTGTCTTGACAGATAGTATTCTCCTTTAACTTCACATTTCTCACATGCAAAGCGACCATTATGACCAATTATACATTTAATTAATGATCTTGCCGGGGCATCAAGCACATAATTGCGGACTCGAAAAGGATAAATATGTTTGAATATTTCAACACCTTGCTCCTGTAATTCTTTTACTTCTTCCACATATTGTCCTAAAAATGTTTCCATATCGGAAGGCTTTCCTTTTCCAAAATAGACAGCAATTATAAATGGCTGAGGATCATCTTCAAAGCAGCCAATTATTGGCCAAAAACAATCATTTGTACTTTCAAATGGATCCAAACCATCTATGTTTACATCAATTATTATCTCTTGATGATCCACGAAATACTGTTCTAAAAGTCTTTCATCAATATTTTTTCTGATACCTTTGTAAAAAAATTGTCCATTTCCAAGAGCAACAGTAACTGTTTTACGAGGTGTATGCAAAAGACTTTTACAGCTCTTAGGCAGATTGGGAAATAAGGTTCTAAGTATTTTCAAAAGATTATCTACTTTGACAAAGCTTACACCTTTCATTGCCCATTCTCTTAAATTTGTTAACAAATACATTTCCTTTTCAATATCATTCTGTAGAAAGTGATCTATATTATTAGTATTTATTTCAAAAATTTCACTCAAAGTACTTAAGACTTCATTGCTATCATCGGTACTGTGAGTGTTATCAATATTAGGATCGAGCTCATCATTGTTCATATTATTATCAACTGTATTACAGTTATCTGTGTTAACACTGTAAAAATTATTGCCATTTGTGTTGTCATATCGAATATTACCACTGGCTGTATTTATACTACTGTCACTATTATTTCTGCTCAAATTTGAAAAGTCGTCAAGCAACTGCAAATCATCATCCATAGGAATTCCTGCATTAACTTGAAATCCTAATTTAACCACTTTCATCCTTTGCGTTACTTCTCGTTTAGCATGCCTTGCTCTACGCCGTTTACTCTGTGACAATATTTATATGCAATTATAAATACACTAACGTTCAACATAGCTTTAATAAAGGATTGCACTAATATAACGAGTTGTATTAATATAAAATTTGAATGCTTGAGTAAGGCGTAAAAAATCAAAAGTAAAAGCACTATTTTTTTTAAGTATCTATATTACATGCAATTATTGTCAGTATTCGTAAAAAAATACTACATGCAACCTATCATATATATATATTTGCAAGAATTAACTACTTACCGGTCTATCAGTCATATTGAATCACCCAATGTCCACATGTATCAATGTTGTTATAGGTTAGGGATATAAAACTTACAGTTTTCTCAAAGAAAAGAAGAAAATTTCAAGCACATATATATGTACACACTGAATAAAATGTTAAGATTACACGATAGGAATGACGCCGAGACATATATGTACGGATCGATATAATTATAAGGACTATAAAATTCTCGCGACGAGACACGACGGATGATGCAAGATGGAGGGAAAAAATCGCACAAGCGCACGAGTACGTTCCCGCGCGCGGTGCTCGCGATCGCGCGATGTCTGCGCTCCGTGATCTGTTCTTTTTCGCTGCACTTTCTGCACTAACTTACACTACAATACTTCTCTTTGACTTTTATTTGATCTTTTCGTTGACTTTTATTTGATCTTTTCTATTTAAGGGTATACTCGAAATATGTTATGAGAACTGAAGAAAATTATGACTGATCATGCAATTTGTAACAATATATACTGTTACATATATCGCGAGTCTCATAAAACAGCATATCACAAGCCAGTCATTTCAAACTGATTCTTGACATTGACCATATGATGACAAAAAATTCATCATTTTAATGTCATCTTGACGGTTTTGTGATTAACTTGTTCTACTTGGGTCCTCTCTAGTCAAAGGTGGCAATGATATCTCTAGGAGTCTCGTGAGTCGAAAGGCTCAAAACAATGTGACACACTACTAGGCGGCCGGTCCTCGCGGGCCGGTCGTCGCACGAGCCCGGTTTGCCGTACGGCGCCTCTGCCCGTCGTCGGGATCTCACCGCTTACGACGGCACGGCGTCTAACGGTCGAACATGAGTTTCGCGAGTTCGATGTCGAGACTCGGAATCGTCTGTAGACGACTTAGGTATCCCGATCCTCGCGCGCGCGCACGCACGAAAACCGCCGATGCCAGTACAATATGAAATACAAGAGCCGGTGTATAGCTCGGTAATGCGTAACGGCATTCGGCCGCACAACCCACGGCACCCGTCCCAGTCCTCCGGGAGATCGGCCCGACGGTGCCGACCCCAGAACACGCAACGATTCGCATAGACACGGCCGAGCATCGGCCACCATTTCGCATATGCATAATTCGTCACTAAGTCAACCATTATCACAAGGCGAATATAGTTTAATTCACATATAGCTATTTATGCTCAATCTTCAGTAGACAGGATCTCGGTTTCCTCGAATATTGGCCACTATTACAACACGAGGACGAAATGTCTCGATCTCAAAAGATGGCGGCGTAACGGCAAATATAAAGACGAACATTTAAAACAAGAATCACACTTATTCACACTCAACTCACCGCAAGAGATATGAACGTCTTGCGTCCTTCAATAATTATTGTTAATTTGTTAATTTGGAGCCCTTAGGACCGGGGGGTTTTCCTTCAGATTTAATCAGCCGTTATATAAAGTTTGTCCTCTCATGCGTGCCAGTCGTATCATACGTGGAAAAGTGATATGCCGATTCATGGGCGTGGCCGTATGAAGTATAAAATTATCCATATCTTAACAATCTTTAGGATATCAGTAATAAATTGTATATCACTCGAGTCAGAAAAACGGCACAGATCACCACATATATAAATATATTCAGTAAAACAGTTTTATAAAGTACTTATATAACACATATGCGGAGCGTGCACGAGGCACGTCCACACCCCACGAAGGACCAAGCGGACTCAAACTATCCACCTTGAACTGCGTGACACGACCAGAACCAATGACTTCTGTAACAGAAGGCTGTGTCAATGATTTCTTGGCCAACTTGTCAGCACCTGAATCATCCACCTTCCTCTTGAGAGTATTTAGCTTTTCAATTGCGCTAGGATGTGATGTCTGTAACATAAATTACATAATGTAACTAATTTTACTGTAATTTTAATTATAATACTGTAATTTTATAATATGGTAATAAAAATAATAACAGTGAACAGAGCACGGGAACACGCATCGAAGCGTTTACAGCTAATTTACAGCCACACGATTTACAGCTAATATCGTCCCTGAACTCAAGCGTCTGAAGTTTCCGCGAGTTGCCAAGATTTTACGAAACAAAAGGAGTGAAGATGGCAATAGATAAAATCGGCCGAAAAATGCAAACCGGCCGCAGGCCTGTCTTAAAAGCTCAGGATACTGTCATTGTCAGTCTGTCAATAGCGGTTCGTCTGATTTTTAATTCCTCATTTCACCAATCACCAGTTTTTCACTTTCATAGTCAATCTTAGTCCATTTCACTTTTAGTTTCTCATCAATCATCTCATTGTTTTAAGATACTGGCCAGTTTTCGGACAACCCGCATTCACGTCAATGCAGGCAGTACGGTTTAGGGTTAGTCGGTTAAGGTTATGTTAGGTTAGGGCTCGCATTCGCCGCATCATCCCGCATACCCGCATTATTCTAAATACACACACTGCCCGTATAATTACTAATTTCTTAGTTCTTACCTCCAGATGCTTCTTTAAATTCGACGTACTCTTCACCGAAGTTCTGTAGGTCTTCTTTGTCGACGGACATAGCCGACATTTCACATCGATGTTTTTCCCATCTTTCGTAATCGTTCGGAGTTCAAAGAATTCCGTGTACACGGATCGTTCAAATGAACTTCGACCTTCCATTGGGAATTAAATACTATTTAGCGTGAATGAAAGCGGAAAATAAACGCACATCACGTGTGACGTCACCATAGAGTAGACATAGACAGTGATGCCAGGTTTCGAGACGCGCAACACGCCAAATTGTAATAGAGGGGAATCCTCCCTGATTCAGGGGATACATACACAAGGGACAAGGGTGACCGTGTACACTACCCGACAATGGCCGCGTTCAGCAGACTCAACAGTTGAGCAACGTTACTAGATTTATCTATATTGGCTGCATTCCGATATTCACTGTCAGTAACTTTCAGTACTAAAAAACTATAGTATACGTGACGTAAAATATAGATTTGCAGTACTGACAGTGAATATCGGAATGCAGCCATTATATCTTCATATATTATAGAAAAATCTAGTAAAGTTGCTCAACTGTTGAATCTGCTGAACGCGGCCAATAATTCGTTCCTTGGCCCCTCCACGGGGCAAGGGGAACGTACAAGTAAATCCATGGCGCCATCGGCCGATGACCAATCAGCGCCAGTCGTAAAAGTAACGCAAAAGTAATGCACATTTGCGTTACTAGTAACTGTAAAAAGTAATATATTACTATTACTACGTTACTATATTGAAAAGTAGCGCGTTATATTACTAGTTACTAGCAAAAGTAATATATTACAGTAACGCGTTACTTTTGTAACGCGTTACTCCCATCACTGGTTATATGTCTTTACTGTTCACTTGCTACCTTTAGATACACACATATATATATGCACTCATGCCTTTAATACGAATATCACTTTGATAATTATTTTGTCACTACGGTAGGTAATTGTTTACATTTTTATTATTAAACATACGCGTACAGGTTATAAAGATCGATTGCGCGCGTGAGTTCTTCTGTCTATGCACATATTTTGTACATAGAAGGGAAACCCTCTATGATCTAGGGATTTTTCACTAGGGTTGATCCACATGTGTACATATTATTCTAGAGTTTTCAAATAAGTTTGGACAATCTCTATGAATGTTATTAATTGTAAGTTTTACTTGACTTTACGTTAGATCTTTAAGCATAAATTAAATATTTACATAAATATTCAGACTTGTCCAAACATTAGCGATATTTCTTATTATGATAGTCTTGACGACTCAGCTATGGATAATCCTGTATATATGCGCTTGGTTTTCTGAGTTTAATTTATTTTTACATGAAATTTATAAATATTTAGTTATTCTAGTCACTCTTTGAAATGCTGGTTAATATTTTATTGCACTTCTGGGCATATATACCGGTACCCAAGTAGAACAAGTTAATCACAAAACCGTCAAGATGACATTAAAATGATGAATTTTTTGTCATCATATGGTCAATGTCAAGAATCAGTTTGAAATGACTGGCTTGTGATATGCTGTTTTATGAGACTCGCGATATATGTAACAGTATATATTGTTACAAATTGCATGATCAGTCATAATTTTCTTCAGTTCTCATAACATATTTCGAGTATACCCTTAAATAGAAAAGATCAAATAAAAGTCAACGAAAAGATCAAATAAAAGTCAAAGAGAAGTATTGTAGTGTAAGTTAGTGCAGAAAGTGCAGCGAAAAAGAACAGATCACGGAGCGCAGACATCGCGCGATCGCGAGCACCGCGCGCGGGAACGTACTCGTGCGCTTGTGCGATTTTTTCCCTCCATCTTGCATCATCCGTCGTGTCTCGTCGCGAGAATTTTATAGTCCTTATAATTATATCGATCCGTACATATATGTCTCGGCGTCATTCCTATCGTGTAATCTTAACATTTTATTCAGTGTGTACATATATATGTGCTTGAAATTTTCTTCTTTTCTTTGAGAAAACTGTAAGTTTTATATCCCTAACCTATAACAACATTGATACATGTGGACATTGGGTGATTCAATATGACTGATAGACCGGTAAGTAGTTAATTCTTGCAAATATATATATATGATAGGTTGCATGTAGTATTTTTTTACGAATACTGACAATAATTGCATGTAATATAGATACTTAAAAAAAATAGTGCTTTTACTTTTGATTTTTTACGCCTTACTCAAGCATTCAAATTTTATATTAATACAACTCGTTATATTAGTGCAATCCTTTATTAAAGCTATGTTGAACGTTAGTGTATTTATAATTGCATATAAATATTGTCACAGAGTAAACGGCGTAGAGCAAGGCATGCTAAACGAGAAGTAACGCAAAGGATGAAAGTGGTTAAATTAGGATTTCAAGTTAATGCAGGAATTCCTATGGATGATGATTTGCAGTTGCTTGACGACTTTTCAAATTTGAGCAGAAATAATAGTGACAGTAGTATAAATACAGCCAGTGGTAATATTCGATATGACAACACAAATGGCAATAATTTTTACAGTGTTAACACAGATAACTGTAATACAGTTGATAATAATATGAACAATGATGAGCTCGATCCTAATATTGATAACACTCACAGTACCGATGATAGCAATGAAGTCTTAAGTACTTTGAGTGAAATTTTTGAAATAAATACTAATAATATAGATCACTTTCTACAGAATGATATTGAAAAGGAAATGTATTTGTTAACAAATTTAAGAGAATGGGCAATGAAAGGTGTAAGCTTTGTCAAAGTAGATAATCTTTTGAAAATACTTAGAACCTTATTTCCCAATCTGCCTAAGAGCTGTAAAAGTCTTTTGCATACACCTCGTAAAACAGTTACTGTTGCTCTTGGAAATGGACAATTTTTTTACAAAGGTATCAGAAAAAATATTGATGAAAGACTTTTAGAACAGTATTTCGTGGATCATCAAGAGATAATAATTGATGTAAACATAGATGGTTTGGATCCATTTGAAAGTACAAATGATTGTTTTTGGCCAATAATTGGCTGCTTTGAAGATGATCCTCAGCCATTTATAATTGCTGTCTATTTTGGAAAAGGAAAGCCTTCCGATATGGAAACATTTTTAGGACAATATGTGGAAGAAGTAAAAGAATTACAGGAGCAAGGTGTTGAAATATTCAAACATATTTATCCTTTTCGAGTCCGCAATTATGTGCTTGATGCCCCGGCAAGATCATTAATTAAATGTATAATTGGTCATAATGGTCGCTTTGCATGTGAGAAATGTGAAGTTAAAGGAGAATACTATCTGTCAAGACAAATCTTTTTAAATTTGGATGCTGAGTTAAGAACGGATGAGTCATTTCGTACTCGATCAAATATTTTTCATCATACTGGTAATTCACCTTTGGAAAGAATTCCTACTGGAATGGTTTCACAATTTAGGTTGGATGCTTTACATTTAGTTTGGGCAGGTGTTTGGAAAAGGTGGCTTACTTTTGTCTTGGGTTTAAAGAACAGACGTGGTATTGCATCAGATGCTGACGTACAAGAAATAAACAATAAAATATTACAGTTGACACCGTACATTCCTAAGATCTTTAATCGAAGACCACGAACAGTTAAATATTTTGCAAAATTTAAAGGTACAGAGTTCAGACGTATGCTGCTTTATGATGGATTAATTGTGTTTAAACACTTAGACAAGAAATTGTGGAAAAGCTATATTCTCTTGCAATCATCAATTTATATGTTGGCAAGACCTGATTTAGTACAACATATGACACCTGCAGCTGATGTAATAATCCGCCAATTTATAAAACATGCCATTAAAGTATTTGGAAAACAGTTTGTGGTATATAATGTGCACAGCTTATGCCATTTGTCAGAGGAATGTCGTTTGCACGGTGCTATTGATTCTTTTAGCGCATTTAAGTATGAGAATTTTTTTATGACAATAAAGAATTGTTTGCGTTCAACTTATAAACCTCTTGAGCAACTGGTTAACAGGGATTTTGAGACCAAAGGTCGTCTAACATCGAAAATATTCCAGCCAGATGATCGAACAGTAAAGTTAAATGGCTTATGCGAAAATATAGTAGATAATATAGAAGGTGACATGTACTCTTCCATTGAGATTGATGGAATTTGTTTAAATACTAATCTAGCTAATCGATGTTTTCTTACCAAATGCAATACAGTAGTACTGCTAAGAAATATCATTCATACATTTGAAGGCAGGATAAAATTAAACGGTCAGAAATTTTGCACTATGACTGACTATTACACTTATCCATGTAATTCTTCACAATTGGGTATCTGGAAAGTGAGCTCATTAAATCTTCAAGTTTATGCTTGGAATATTTCACAATTTGCTGCAAAATGTGTTTTATTACTTTTGGAAAATGAAGAATTTCTTACAATTCCTCTTATACATAGTCATAACTGACTTTATAAGTAAATAATATAGTGTAATATATAGAATATTCATGAGAGAGGTCCCCCGTAGCCCTCGGCGGGGGAACAGGCAGTACAGAGAGAGAGCGAAGAAGAGTTACGGAAAAGGGTGACACGGAGAGGAGGGAAGGCGGAGGAAGAGCGATAGGGGTGAAGGAAGCAGAGAGGAGGTGGAGCAAATGGAGGTGAGGTGAATAGGAAGAGGAGACGGCAGAAATTGGTCAGAGATGAGGAGGCCGGAGAATGAGGTTAGGTCGACGGGAACACGGGAGAGGAAGCAGATGGCACGAGAGGCGAGAGCGGCACGACAGTTAAGGCGGATTCGCAACACGCAGCACTGCAACGGGTGGCAGGGACAAGCGGCGAGATCGAGAGAGCGAAGGGAGGGGACAACGGAGCGAGGTGAACAGGTAAGGTAAACACGTGGCGGCAGTAGAGAAGGCGGACCGAGGAGACGAGTGCGAGTGGTGGAAAAGAGTAAGCGGTTGCCAGAGAAAGAATTGGAGGCGGAAGGAGCGAAGGTAAGGTGGAGGTGAAAGAGAGAAGGGCGATAGGTCAGAGGAGGAGAGGAAGGAGAGAGAGAGAGCGGAGCAAAAGAGAGGTGGTTAATATAAGTGCATTTTCAGTTGTCTCAGGATGGAAGAAAAAGGAGGAGCTTTAGTGGACGCGGTAGAGAGGATGATGGAGGAGAAAGTGAGGAGGATGCTGAAGGAGGGGAAGGAGGACAATAAAAGGAAGGAGGAGAGGATGGAGGAGCTGGAGGAGGAAGTAAGGAGATTGAAAAGGAAGGTGGAAAGAATGGAGCAGAATGGAGGTAAAAGGAAGAGGGAAGAGTACGAGGAAAGGAGACCTGAGAAGAAGAAATGGTGGGGGGTGGGGGGTGAAAACGAGGAAGAGCTGAGGAAGAGAAATGTGATTCTAAGGATAGAGAAAGAGAAATGGGAAGGAAAAGAATCGAATTGGGAGAAGGTTAAGGAATTGTTCACAGAAGGACTAAAGGTGAGAGTGGAGGTAAGGGAAGTAAGGCTGATCGGACAGAGAGGTGCGTGGCTGACGTTCTTAGTGAGACTGGGGGGCGAGGAGGAGAAGCGGCGAGTCCTGGAAGCAAGGAGGAGAGCAGGGAGCAGTATGGGGGTGAAGTTAGATGAAGATAAATCGGTGGAGAGGAGGGATAGAGAGAGAGAAGAGAAAGGGAAGAGGTTAGAAAGGAGTAGGGAGGATGCCAGGAGCGAAACGAGATCCGAGGAGGAGGAGATTTCTAGAGGAATGGAAGAGAAGCTCCTCATGGATTCGGATGAGGAGGAAAAAGGCAAGAGGAAGAGGGAATGGGCAAAATAGAGAGCGGAAGGGAGACGCAAAGGAAGGAGGGAGGTAGCAGAAGAAGTCGCGGAGGATGCTGAGGAAGAGGAAGAGGAGAGGGCAGGATGCAAGGGGGGGAGGGGAAATTAATAATTGTGAGGTCGTAAGAGACCAGGGTAAGGGTACTGTGTGTTGTACGAGGTTTGGGAACGTTCCTCTCAAAAACGCCTTGTAAACCCTGCGGGGAAGGCAATAAATTTACATACATATATAGAATATTCACATATCTATTTTATTATTAATATTGTTTAAATATGGTTAGTGCGAGTTTTGTATTATTTAACAATCCACCATTTTATTTTGTGCCTATTGAAAATTTGTATCTGTTTCAGTATGCAGTTGTTACTTTTCTTCCAAATGATAAGGATACTGAACCAACAAGTGACGTTGTACCCACTTGTTGGCTACTTGCTAAGAATACAAAGGCTTACTGGCCTAATTTTCCTAAACGTGGGAATACAGATAAACGATCAAAATTAATATTAAGTTTAGCTGAACCGGATAAAAGCTGGCCTACATACGATGTTAAATTTTGTCACGGCTATGGTAAATGTTTATATTACATTCATTTATATACATTTTTTAAGATTTGTAATTATCATTTTTAATGCAAAATTTTTTAGACACGTACAATAAGGCACGAAAGGCAGCTAATCTTCAAAATGATGAAGATCGAACAGTAGGGACAGAAGTTAGTGATATAGACCAGCCCAGAAAAAGAAAGAAAAATCCGAAATATAATGTCACAGAGTCATCCGAATCCGAATATAAATGTAATACTCACACTGTTAAGAAGAGCAGAAAAAATAAATTGAGAGATCAGTCTAGCGATAGTGAAAATGAAGAAATGGAAGAAAAAGCTGTTCGGGCAAAAGTTGCAGCATTACTAGCCAAGAGAAATAATAGAAAACCGCAAGTTTCTCAAAACAAGGAGGTTTCCATGGTTACCAAATCCAAAAATTTAATTAAAACACTCGATTTAGAACAGAACCGTTCTGTTGGTTTAAATGATACTATAGGAAGTGACCCACGTTCTAAAAAAACATATAATCTGACAGATGTTTCGCATGCAACAACAGAAGCAATAACCCCTATGTCGTTTCCTAGTACCCCTGCTTCGTCTCCTCTGCAATTTCACCGACAATATGATGATAGAATGAATATAGATAGAATGAAAGAACAACTTTTGTTAGGTAAATAATTTTCTAGGCTTTAAATTAGTCAGTACAAGAAAGTATTGACTGCTACATTAATTTATTTTTTGTATACGTCTGTAGGAAATGATCTTCAACAGTCAGAATCTGTTTTACCATCCAGTCCAGAAATTATACAAGAAGAAAGTAGAGAAAAAATTAATGCTGCAACAGATAATAAATATGGGAGCATAAATATCTCGCAGAAATTAAGTCAGTCTTCTGACTTAAGTGATGAACAGAGAAAAATAATTACTTCTGTCACAGATCAACCTACAGGTAAATATAATTGTACAGGATGTTTCTAAACAATAACATTTACAGATTGTTAGAAGATAACTAAGCAAGTTTCTCAAATACTTACTCTCCGAAACTCTCGTGTTTCACTACTGAAAAGCAAAAAGTTATATTAGCAGCAGTTTTTTGATAAGTAGTCTTAAGTTATAACAGATTTCTAAAAATTTTATGTATTTTTTTCATGAGATTATTCTTGAGATAACAAACATCTTTTATATTATTCAGTCCTTTGAAAAATAAGTGGTTGAAACAAAGCTTTATAACACATCTGGCAATGCTATGCACATACATTTATACTACAGCTATTTATTTATTTCATCAATAGTATAATTTTATTTATATAGAAATTTGCTGTCTATAACTTGAGATAAAAAATATAAGTTAGACATGAACAAAAAATCTTACTTACAAAAGGAGTTATTACTCTTTACAAATTAAACACATTTTCTATAATTCAATCAGTAATTGTATATTTATTATTTCTGTACAAGTAATCATATTTTTGATATTTTATGTATTTACACTCAGGTGTTAAAGCTGTATCCAGTGGAAAGCATTCCAAAGAAAATAGATCTTATGATGCAAACTGTAAAAATTTACTTACAAAATCGGTTTCTCCTTCTTCCAGTAAGCACCAATCATCAAGTAAGCATTTATATATGTATATTCCGTCCAACAAAAAATCGATCACAGAGATTGGACGAAAACTCGTATGTTTTGCGCAGGTGTCTGTCTATAGAACGTCTAGAAAGCCCTCCTCCACAGCGAACGTGCCATATTTACGTATATGGTATTTAGTAGCGCGACACGCTCTCCCTACTTTACTTTGCCTATATTCAAAACGTGATCGATCTTTCGTTGGAGATTGAGAATATTTTTTACATTACATTAATAATTTGTTTGCATTAATTAGGTGATAACACTGATGCTGCCATAAAAATAATTAAGACAGAGTTACTTCAAGAAATAAGTAGTAAACTTGATTTTGTAATGATGAACACAACAAAAATACTTACCTACTTAGCACCAGAGGAAAGTCTTCTTTTAAGACCAGATAACCTTCCAGCGCTTCCTCTGAAGTCAGTTGATGAATATGATAAGTTTGAAGAGTTTTTAAATGATGGCACGAATTTCTCAACAGTGGTACGTTTGAACTAAATAGAATTATTTGTTACATTTATGATTTTGTTCTTTGTACTAAAATATGTGATATTTAGGTACAATATTTTGCGGGCCGTATGGTTAGTCAAGGTAGTGACTGGCAAAGTGCTGTATACTTAGTATCGAAACTGCTAATAAGTAACAAATTAGCAAGAGCAATAAGTTGGGGAGGTACCAAAGACACCAAGATCGCACTAGCAAACAGTAAAATTATGGACGCTGTTTCCTGTGAGTACAATTCTATATAAATTACCGTCTTTTACTAAAATATAGTAGATAAGAAATAAATAATAAGTTAAAATTGTAGGCGCTGTTCTGAAAAACCATCCCAAAAGTGATTTAAAACTAGTGAAGTTAAAAATACAAAGATGGCTTTATACGGGAAACCAAAGAAAAATTTAATTATTTTTTCAAATTTTTCTAGTCATGGGAGAATTACTTGCCTTTGTGATATTTAATGTTAAGGCTCCTGGGTTTCTCCCGTCATTATGTGAGATCGTGACGTCAGAGGCTAGAAATGACACGCTGAGAATTCGATCTTGAGTGCCATTTCCAAATAAAAAGATATTTGCGTAAAATAACATTTTAGATCATTTTAGCACATTTCAAAAATACCCTGAAAACTATTCCATTCCCTTGACAGTTAATAAACAGCCGTAAAATAAATATAATACAAAGCCTAGTTATGCGACTGCGTCTATATTATAAGCCTACATTCATATTACATTCTTTTTACTCCTATTTATTAATTGTCAAAGAAAAGAAATATTTTCGAAGTATTATTGAAGTATGCTGAAGTGATCTGAAGTGTTATTTTATGCAAATATCTTTTTATTTGGAAATGCACTCAAGAATTCTTAGCGTGTGCAGATTTCTCGTCTCTGACGTCACGATCTCAATGATGACGGAAAAAGACCAGAAGCCAATCAACGAGAATTTTATTTTTTTTTATTTTTGATGTTATGAAACCATGACAAAAAACTTTTATTTTGACTGTGAAATAATACCATGCAATAATACCGTGCAATAATAGAATGTATAAATACATTTATTTTTGTTCAGGTATTAGATAAGTTCTAAAAGTTATTTTGTGTTATATGTATAGTACAGACGGCGTCATTAATGCTTTCCTAGCTGTGTTCTGGAGATTTCTATAGTGCACGTTACATGTACTGTGACTTCAGGTGGAAGGCATTAATGACGCCGTCTGTACATTTTAGTACACGTATTTAGTACATTTAATTGTTCTTAAAATCTTCAATAATTACCAAAGATTATTTTGTTTTGTTTTATGTTTTTTTATCAAATTGTATTAAGCCGAAATGCACCAATGTCGCATAACTTCAGTTCAACTCAATCTTCGTCTCTTTCTAAGGGGAACAGTTAGTCTAACTGTTTTCCTTAGAAACAGACGAAGAGTGAATTAAGCTAAGGTTAAAGTTATGCGACGTTGGTTAAAGTTATGCAACCATGCCTTAGTATTTAATTTTTCTTAAGATTTAGAATAGCTTCGTCTCTGTAAGACATATTTTTATATAATAAAGAAGTCTCATATGTAATTATATATTCCTTACATGTTGTCCTCTATTATGCTTATTTAATATTACTCCAATCCACACTTCTAATGTATAACATCAATTATACCTGCTTTGTAAAAAAAGGTCATTTTTACGTCATCTTGATGTCAAGATGATGTCAAGATTATATGCTCCTAACGGGCCATTTTGACGTCACGATGACGCTTAAAAAATGATTACAAAATGATGTCATTTTGATATTTTCGTGACTGATTTGTTCTACTTGGGTACTTCAACCTATTATAATGACTTTTGTTACTTTTGTTAATTTTGTCTTGATTATTGAATCTCTCTGATGTTTAAGGTACAATTTCACGATGACGCTCGACGCTGGATTCGAGCGTCAAATCTGGTCACGTGACTACATTTGACGCTTTATCTGTGGAGGGGGCAATAGCGTCAAACAGCCAGCATCCATACTTGTTTGAGCGTCTGCGGAGTCTATGGGTATAAGTGACAACACGCGCAATGTTTAGTGCATACAAATATCAGGCATGGATTACTGAGTGCCAGAGAATTATTGATAGAGAAAACAGAAATAAATTGAAGCTAAAAAGAGTTGCGGCAGCTCTTATTATTAATGAAATGAGAAAGAAGAAAAAGAGGCCTTATAAAAAGAAAAGTTTTTGGGTTCGTCCATTAATTATTTGAACTGCGACAGATTTATGGCTTTTACGAAGCCATATTTTCTACACTTTCTTTGGACGAAGACATGTTCAAAAAGTATTTATGTATGACAACAAGTCAATTCGAGGAACTGCTTAGTTTGGTTGGGCCTCTTATTTCTAAAGAGAGTACAATAAGAAATCCTGTACCTGCTGCAGCACGATTGGCTATGACATTGAGGTTAGTTTCTTATAGCAATTTTAATTCATTATTTTCGATTGTCTACATTGTTAAAACTAATGAATTATATGCAGATACTTGGCAACAGGTGACTGCATGACTTCGACTGCCTACCAGTATCTTGTTGGGTTTACTACAGCAAGTAACATTATTGGGGAAACATGCGAAGCCCTTTGGAATTGTCTCAACAAGGAAGTACTACCGTTTCCATTGAAAACAACAGACTGGTTGAACATTGCTCAAGAATTTGAAAACCAATGGCAGTTCAATCATTGTATAGGTGCTATTGACGGGAAACATATATTAATTAAGGTATGTAGAAATATTAAAGAGTTTAATGAGTGATAAATTACATCAGTGAATAATATTTTTTTGTAGTGTCCTGACAATGCTGGCTCCGCATATTTCAACTATAAAAATGCTCACAGCATTGTATTGTTGGGAATCTGTGATGCCAAATATATATTCACATTAGTCGAAATAGGTGCTTATGGCCGTCGCAGTGATGGCGGAATTTTTAGAGATTCCATAATGGGCCAAAAATTCAACGAGAGACAAATGAATGTACCGAAACCAAAACGGCTGACAGTTGATGGAATGCCTTTGCCGTATGTTTTTGTCGGCGACGAAGCATTTCAACTAAGTGATTATCTACTTCGGCCGTATCCTGGCAGAGGAGGTCTTAGCCAAGATCGGAGTATTTTTAACTATCGTCTCAGCCGTGCTCGAAGAACTATTGAAAATGCCTTCGGAATATTGGTCAGTCAGTGGAGAATTCTGAAAAGACCCATCGATGCTACTGTTGATAACACAATTAACATGATTAAGGCCATCATATGTCTCCATAATTGGCTTCGAAAGCGTGACGATACAAATGAGTATGTTTCACCAAATATGATTGATCAATATGGCTCTAACGGTTTAATTCCTGCATCTTGGAGACAAGAAGTAGGGGATTCGGCACTCCAAGATGTTAGTATTTACGGTAACCATAACAGTAGCCGATCTGCCATAGCTATTAGGGAAGAATTTTCTGATTTTTTCAATGGAGAAGGAGCTGTTCCCTGGCAATATAATCGTAATTAAAACAATCCCTTTAATTTGAGCGATGATGAAATAGCTTAGTACATTTTAAGTAGGATTAATTCATATGCGCGTGTAATTTTTTTTAATTTTATTTTTAATACGCTCTCTGTCCGGTATGTAAATATTCTGCTGTAAATAAATTTCGCAAAAATTCGCAAAATAAAAATAAAGCACCCGTTGCAGTTTCATTATAGGTAAAGGATTAAATAAAAATTACAACTGAATTTGGCACTTGTATTGCACGCTTCAATGTCGCACGCTGTCATATTAATGTATTAAACTATTACATTTTTATATGTAATGTATAAACTATATTTTAAACGAAAACATAATGTTTTTATTGCATTTCCTCGATATTCGTTTTATTGCGTTTCCTCATTCATCAGTCGAGTGTGAACCATTTGTATGATGTCCAAAAGTGTTTCCATCCGTCTCGCGTACGGTACACGGGAAAAAATTTTAAGTCTCTACAGCCGATGGCCACGGCTATTATGACCTGACTCTGTTAAGCCGGCGGGTGAAGTTACAGAAGCTTCGGCACTCAGGCAGTTTTAGCCTGGGAGTGTCAAGCAGTTTGTACGGTACAGCGAACAAGCCGCGCTTGCCTGAGAGACCAGTCATAGAGGCTAACTCTCACTGTATATTTCTTCTGTGTGTGTATACACACACACACACGACTGACAGATGACAGAAAGATATATAGATTATGTAAACTAAATACGTTGTATAAAATTATCAAATTTCCACTCCTTCAATATTTGCACTGTAAAATTGTCCATTGTTTCTTCAAACAGTCTCAATGTATTTGTTAACTATATATATTACGCACAACAACACAAATCACAATCACAAATCACAATATGAGCGACGATTGAGAGACGAACTTACGTATGTGCTTACTAAAACGGTCACATATGCCGGTCCGCACGGTAATTTCGGCAGGACAGCTGTTTGGTTAAAACAACCGAAATAGTAAACAACGACAACTGAAGAGCGCCGTAAAAATTACTTTACCGTCGGGCCGCACCAGCTTGACAAGACCAAGGCTATTTTGGCCTGGCAGTTTCAGGTGATTTTAACTTAAAATTTTTTCCCGTGTAGTCGACGCAATTGAAGTCCTGCTGCATGCAACATAGCGTCAACTTCATCCGATTGAGGGAGTGCTGGTAAAACGATATTTGACTCCTCGCTAGACAAGGCATCTGCAATTCTATTCATTACGCTTACAGATTCTTCATCTGTGACTGTGTTTCTACGAGATCTTCTATTACGTAAGTCTGCTGAAGCTGTAACATAATCATCATTGCCATTATTATCATTATCACTATTGCTATTATTATTATTATTATTATTATTCATCTGTTTACTCTAAGAAAAAGAAAGAAATAGAAGGATATTGGTATTTGACCTTAAGAAAATCGATAAAACATTTTAAGGAGGTTCGAGTTTTCAGAAAATGTGTTTTTACGCTGGAAAGTTCTGAAAATTTGTGATAGCTGGCTACATTTTTATACGCTAATACAGCATCATAAAAGATATGTATGTATAAAATATAAAATTGCTAAGAAAATTTAGATTTTCAGAGAATTGAAATTTGAAAAAAAATTATTTTTCACGCAAACTTTATAAAAAAAGCGTGCAAATTAGAAACTTGCCATTGCTTTCTCATCAGTTCAAATCAATTTCGTTCTCGAAGCTTCCTCTATGGGGAAACAAAAATTGAAAGATCCTCTTGCTCAGAGAAGCTTTTTATGATCGAAATAAAATAATGATGCAACGTGCAAGTTTCTAATTTGCACGATTTTTATAATGGAATATCTATGAATTTCCCATACTTGATATTGTGGTGCTAATGTCATCTCTGTCGCCATCATTTGGTGTAGTTGTATGATCAGCTTCTTCTTCTTGCAAATCCTGACTCACATTTGTGTGGGTTCTACCAAAAAATTGTAATAATAATTATTATTATTATAAAGCCAACACTAATAAGATTTAAAGAAAGAAGTATTACGGTCGTAACAGGCAAGAATCGCGCAGAAATTCCATCGTGTCGTAATATTTCCACTTCTCCTTGATGTCAATTCTTGCGGAACCGCTGGCATGCTGCTCAGCTTGAACAAGTTTTCGGAATGTGTCTCGCAAGCTTTTAAATTTTTTTTAAGCTTCTGCTGCATTTAGTTTGCCTATAACGGTAAATTACAATCAAGACGAGGCTCAAATCACTTATGTGAAGAGACATATTATTCCTCACCATTCAGTTCTGCGGAGACTTCATCCCAGAGACGCCGTACAGTCTCTCGATTTCTTTGCTCCAACGGTAATGAGATATCCCATAAAGGAGTTCGTTTCTGCACTTCCAGGATGAGAAGTTCCACGTCTACATCGGTCAGTTTTTTGTTTCGGGCAGTTTTTGCGATGGGTACTCCAGTAGATTTTCTGGAGAGTCTGACCGGTTCAGCTGCAAAATGACGAATTACAAGGATTTGTCATTCTCAAAGAATTTTCAAAGTGTCTGGTTGTGCGGCAACCGCACGAATAACTATATATTAATGTCCAAATATAACGTAAATATTGACTAAATTTAAGGGGATTTTGTCGAACGAAAAACAGACGTTTATTCACATGCGTTGCCAGATAAGCAGACACAGCCAAAAGTTTTAGCAAAATTATATTCTAAAATTCGTGACGTGTTGTTTACTTACGAATATTCGGATTTAAATTCTCCTGATTATCCATAACGATTGCCTCTTTGTTGCCTGGCATCATACTCCGTCTGATAATACTTTTTCCATCATCTGTAAAATTATTTTTTGTTGTTCATTTGCCTAATTAACTTTAAAATAAAAACAATTATACATCACATACCTAACATGGGGTAAAAGTAGTGATTCTGGTCAATGTAAAGCCTGGTGTAACCCTCTAGACAGGGATGACCTGGAATCTCCTCGCAAATTTCTTCGCACAAACCACAAGTATACACAACACGAATTTGCTAAATATATGTAAAAAAAATGTATCATTAATTATTCTATTTTTTTCTGTAAAAAAAGCATATTTGGAGGTTAGATTAATACCATTATAATTTTGATATTTACCTCTTGGGAATCCATCTTGCTCTTTATTATAATAGATATTTAAAATAATACCGAAATCAATGTGACTTTGTAACAAACAGGCCTTTGTTTAAAAATTCAGAGGGACGCGAAATATAACCTAACCACTGGATTGACTGAAATGAGCGTCGAGCGTCAAAGCTAAACACAGTTTAGCTTTTTTCACTCGACGCGTAATTAAGAAATCTATCACGTGACCAGATTTGACGCTCGAATCCAGCGTCGAGCGTCATCGTGAAATTGTACCTTTATTGTTTATTGTTAAATACTGAACTTTGTTGATGCGAAATTTGAAATCTGATTCGCTTTTGTAAACTGCCTGGTATTGGAATAACGGAAAAGAAAAGAAAAGAAAATATAAATAAACAAGACAATTAAATAAAACAAAATAAAATAAAATAAAATAAAATAAACAAAATATAGACATACCTGGCAGTCTATTAGTATTTATTAAGTTTATTATTGTATTGGTTATTAGAAGTTTATGAGAATCCTGATTTTACAAGTTTGATAATCTATGGCGTGTAAATTGCGATCTCTTTGTAGTTGCATTATATTGTGGGATCTTCATATTTGAAGATATTATACTATTTCCCTGCGTACTGCCTCTTAGCGCAGAGATTTTCTCAGTAATCATTATTTCAAGAAAGGTGCGTTGAGTACACGACCCGTCCTTGACTGGGATGTGATTTAAACATACGGATTACATAATTATCGATTTTTTTTATATATATTGGCACTTTTGTTAATGACTATTTTGACAAGGACACACTTACATATATTTAAAATTAGTTAGCTAGCGTCCACATTGTCTAACTATGCTTTTGCGAAACTGCGAACTATTTTTCACAACTTTGTCCTTTGAAAATTAACCTCTTCGATACCAACATACTTTGTGAAATTGAATTTGTTTAGACATAATCCTCACGAATTTGAGAAATGTCTTTCATAACTTTTTCATGTAACATGCTGGGAAGAATATTTTCCACGACTCGCTGTGTAGAAATCTCAGCGTGTTTTCATAATTATATTCGGGCTCGTTCCTCGAGCAATATTAAAATCACCCACGTATTGCCCATGTTTTGCGAGGGTCCAGTTTTAAAATTACAATTTATAACAACAACTGTAATAATTGCAAGAATGCACTCCGGACAGGGCGCATCTCTTGTGGGTTATGTCCTAGGGGAAGGTCACCCCGATAAAAACCAATCTATAATGACACATGGCTATGCACAAAGGTAAAGGAAATTCACCGCTGGATTCGGATACCAGCGACCGTCGCGTCGGCTCTATTGTCCCTGGAGTCGGCACGACGTTAGTATGCGAAGGGCTACCGCCGGTGTTGACCTCGGGCACCGGTGAAGAATTGACTACCGAGAAGACCGGAGGTGGAACACAACACCCGTCTACCCCGGTTACTACGTCTGATGTGGCAATGCACAAAGACGAATCTGGCGGAGAAACTTCGACTCAGTTAACTTCGACTTCGACTGAGATCGATCCCGCCATCACTTTGATGAGAGACATTCTCGACTACGATCGTTTGGAGCGACCTGTTTCTCCCGACCCTTCGGTTACGGAACGAGATGCGGATGAGGAATTTATGCCTTTCAATGTGAGGCCGCCACATGGATATAACGTGGACGATGGGGACTCTGCTACCGACGACAATCGGAACGAGGACATGGTTATAGTTCTCTCTTCGGACGAGGAAACCTCATCTAAAAGAGGATTAAAGAGGAAGGTGGTGTCTTCTCCACATTCTCAGAATTCGGCTGAATCACCGTTGAATAAAAGCTTTAGCCTCTCAAAAAGCCTAAACCGTCACGGGTTAAAGTGAGAGACCCGCCATCATCGGCGACTTCTTTGGATGGAAAGACTCGGATGGAGATTGTGCCAGTGGATGAGTTGAGGAGCCTGGACTCGGACGGGCTGTCCGATCTTACTTCGGGTCTTCTTGAGAAGATGGAGATGATTCGCAACGACAGCAAAAGCATACAGGGATCTCTCAGTGGCTCCCTCAAACGCGGTCTTTTGAACATCTCTGAGATCTTTTGCATCCTGTTTGATAGATTGGAGGCGACGGGTAATGATTCCTCGCTCAAGGCGCAGAATGCGGAACTCACCGCACAAATGAGGGCCCTCAAGCGTGAGGAAATAGTGAACAAGAAGGAGCAACTTTTACTAAGAAGCGAAAATGACGATCTTAGGAGGGAAATCAAGGCTCTTCGAGACAGAGTATCTAAACTCGAGTCTCAGAATACTGAACCTATACCTCCGATTACTGTTCCGAGTTCACCGGTCTTCGTCTTCGGAAGACCTCAACCGGATGACCCGAATTACGGTGGGACTTCACCGCAGAAGAAGATAAACGCTAGTAAAAATATATCACGAACTACGGACCGGATGCCCCAACAGGAAAGTGCACCGTTACCGCAGAGATTGCCGAGAAAGATTGATGATCGACCCTTCACCGGCAAGTTGACCATTACTAAGAGACCGGATAGTGACACGGTTAAATTTAATACCCCTACTACTACAAAAAGCAGAGACACTAATAGGACTGCTCGCAGCACCAGACATCGTTCTGGGGTGTCCACTTCTGATTACCCTGACGATTCAGATGATGGAGCTAACACCCGGGAGATTGCCTGGATTAATGAGGAGATGTCAAAATTGGCAAATTGTCGACGGGAGCTGAAGTCTGTGAATTCGGATCGAGCACGGATTTCTTCGAAAGTAACTGCTGCCTATAATTCCACTGACGCTGAGTCTCAAAGAAGGGGACCTACCGTTAAGAACAGAAAATCTCGGGAACCTTCGTATGATCTTCCACAAGTCCGAGAACCTCTTCCTCCTCCTACAAATAGGACTGGAGGAGCATATCGCGGAGTCAACCGTCGCAGACCTCCCAAAACTGCGGCGGTATCTATTACTAATTTAGATGAAAATATGACGTATGCTAACATTTTGAAGAAGGCTCGCGATAAAATTGCCCTCGATGAACTCGGCACTGAGAACTCGAGAATTCGCAAAGGTATCAGCGAAGGTCTCATTATAGAGATACCAGGAAGTGATGTTCTGGCCAGGAAGCTTAGGGAAGTACTAGGTCCTAATTCACGCGTAACCAGACCAAAGACCATGGCGGAACTAAGGATTTGGAATCTGGACGATTCAATCACCCCAGTAGCGGGATTCTCTAACTCATTAACGACGAAAATCGCTATCGTTAACTATCGATATCGATGATTATTGCAGAAGGTTATTTTGCAACTAGCAGTTATCGACAACTCTCGATAATGTAAGTCGTTATATTCCGACAAATGTCGAAGTCGTGTCGATGCGTTTGCGATCGATACCGGAGGTCTCGCTAAGCCGTTAACGATAGTCGGTGTGTCGGTGGTATGTTGGTGTATGGAACGTATGCATATATGTGTACATAGATGTGACTTGAGCATGAGCGGCGATCCAGTGACAATCCACTTAACCCTAACAGTAAGTAACATTGAAAATACTTCGAAGTACTCCTTTTCTCCTCTTTCAATAAAAAATAAAGACTTAAAGCATTTGTAGCATTTAACTGTAGCCAGTGTCGGAAGTTGCTGAATAATATCTAATGGTAAGATGAATAAAACATAACCTCATTGTTAGATGAGCAATGCAAAATAATGCTCAGTACGTGATCGAAATCTTTCTCGCCTCTTGTTAGAAATTGTAGATGATTCTTCTTTTCACCGCATTTTGACATAAATTATCACAATATTTGTTGTGCTACGTATATTTCAACACACGTTGTACTGTCTGTGTAGATCCCTAACCCGGATTCTCGTTTGAATCCGAGCCAGTCCGAAAATCCATGTTGATTCTAAAAGTCAGGTGGGTTCGCATTCTCTCTCTCTCTCTCTCTCTCTCTCTCTCTCTCTCTCTCTCTCTCTCTCTCTCTCTCTCTCTCTCCTCTCTCTCTCTCTCTCTCTCTCTCTCTCTCTCTCTCTCTCTCTCTCTCTCTCTCTCTCTCTCTCTCTCTCTCTCTCCTCTCTCTCTCTCTCTCTCTCTCTCTCTCTCTCTCTCTCTCTCTCTCTCTCTCTCTCTCTCTCTCTCTCTCTCTCTCTCTCTCTCTCTCTCTCTCTCTCTCTCTCTCTCTCTCTCTCTCTCTCTCTCTCTCTCTCTCTCTCTCTCTCTCTCTCTCTCTCTCTCTCTCTCTCTCTCCTCTCTCTCTCTCTCTCTCTCTCTCTCTCTCTCTCTCTCTCTCTCTCTCTCTCTCTCTCTCTCTCTCTCTCTCTCTCTCTCTCTCTCTCTCTCTCTCTCTCTCTCTCTCTCTCTCTCTCTCTCTCTCTCTCTCTCTCTCTCTCTCTCTCTCTCTCTCTCTCTCTCTCTCTCTCTCTCTCTCTCTCTCTCTCTCTCTCTCTCTCTCTCTCTCTCTCTCTCTCTCTCTCTCATTCTCGTTTATGACCTTGGTTCTAAAAAAGTTTGTATTATAGTTGATTTAACCCTGAGTCCCTTCAAGGAGACACTGGCCAGTTTGCTGCTATTTGCATGCAAATAGGAAATAGGACTGAACAATATATCGGAAGTCTTTCTCTGTACATTTTTATTTTAATATCTCTGTTTTCTTATTTCCGCTTTGAATGCAAATAAAGGCAAAACGGTTTCATCTTTGGCCAATCTCTCCCTGGAGAATCTCAAGGTTTGACCGGTTTTACTTTTCCCGATAAAATTATTTCTCAACTTTTTTTATAAAATGGCTCTCGACTATCTTCATTTAGATTTATTAATGATGGAAAATCGTGTTCAACGCATTGAACGAAGGGTGCAACGACAAATATGTAGAGCAACAGAGGATCCGTTTGATTTGACAAACAATGAATTTAAAGAACTATATCGCCTAACACCGGACTTGATTTTTGATCTCGTCGATGTATTAGAACCTCGATTGCAGCGGACAAGGATTACCGGGCTGTCTGTAGAAAAGCAGGTAATACAAATTGTTGTAACTATATATTTTTCTGTCATTACAACGATTATATTAATTTTTTTATTTCAGTTTGTTTATAATAATTATATATTACAGGTATTATCGGCAGTAAGATTTTACGCAACTGGCTGTTTTCAACGTCCTGTGGGTGAGCAGTGGGGCATTTCTATGAGCCAGACATCGATTAGCAGAACTGTACACAAAGTGACTGATGCGATCAATGACTTAATATTTAGACAATGGATACAATTTCCCATAACTCCAGGAGCCAGGCAACTAGCAAGAATGCAATTTCAAAATGCACATCAGCCGTTTGAAGGGGCTATCGGAGCGATTGATTGCACTCATGTTGCGATCCTTGCCCCTAAAGAGCATGAAGAAGCCTATATAAATCATCACGGATATCATTCATTGAATGTGCAAATGGTAAATATTTAAATCATTAATTCGTACAACATGCTTTGTGTATTAATAACTAATTACAATCAATGATTTCTTAGATATGTGATCCAAATTTAAAAATATTAAATGTCAATGCAAGGTATCCCGGAGCACGTCACGACCCGAGAAAAAATGATTAGATATAATCACATATAATTATATAAAATCGACATTAGATATAATTAGATATAAAAAATGAGCTGATAAAATTGTATATAATTGTATATAATTATATATAACCACATATAATTATATAACCATATATGGTTATATATAATTGTATGTGGTTATATGTAATTATATACAATTATATCGGGCCATTTTTTATATCTAATTATATCTAATGTCAATTTTATATATAATCATATGTGATTATATCTAACATAATAAATATTTTATATATATTAAAAAAGAATTCTGTTAACTTCGATTAAGGAATAAAGCATTGATAAATTTAGTGTATATTTTTTCAAAAGCTAGAATCAAAAGTGAAATGATTTACATATAACTTGGCGCTGCTTGGCGTGAGATACTGCCGTGTCTCTTGATATCATTCTTATACCATTGTTTGTCAAATTTTAAATACGAGAAATAAATCCTATCGGATGCCATCTATCGGATAATCCGAATTTAAGTTTATATATGGTTATATATAATCATATATAATCTACATGGATAAATGCTTAATTCTTATATATATACTTTATATATAAATTATATGAACTTATATATAATCATGTCAAAATGTATGTGAAACTTTTTATATAATATATATATTCGATAGGATTCGTTTCTCGTATTTAAAATTTGACGGACAGTGGTATAAAAACGGTATCAAGAGACACGGCACTGTCTCATGTCAAGCAGTGCCAAGTTGTAATATATGGAATAAATTATTTCACTTTTGATTATATAGCCTTTGAAAAAATATACATCTTAATTTATCAATGCTTTATTATCGAAGTTAACAGTTCTTTTCCAATATATATTGACTATATATGGTCATATATGATTATATATGATTATATATAATTATATATGATCATATAGAGACAAAATTCATATATAATTGCATTATATATAATCATATATATTTATATATAATTATATATAATTTTTTTTTCCCAGGCAAGTTCCATACGCACACATGACCTGCAATATTATTTTATAATACTGAATTATATAATATTATGTAACGAATTTTTGAATTTAATATCTATAATATATATAAAAACAATTAAAATAAATTTTTAAATTTAGGATTAAATATCTGCAGCATATATGATGACTTGCGAATCTATATCTATACAGATATAGTGCTATATCTGGTTGTACATAGGACAAGATTAGTCACATTAATATATCTGGCTATATATGACTTCATATATAGTTGTATATAATGCTATATCTAGTTATATGTAGGGTGCACTACTCATATATCATTATATCTGGCTTCACATACATTTATATACGATTAGATATGGTGCTATATCTGGTTGTATATAGCGCCAAATTAGTCACATTAATATATCTGGCTATATATGACTGCATATATAGTTGTATATAATGCTATATCTAGTTACATGTAGGGTGCACTACTCATATATCATTTTATCTGGCTTCACATACATTTATATACGATTAGATATGGTGCTATATCTGGTTGTACATAGGACAAGATTAGTCACATTAATATATCCGGCTATATATGACTGCATATAGGGCTGCCATCTGTAATTTCACTAACCTAGGACTGAAAGGTTTAAAACCCCGGACTTTTCCGACTAAAACCCGGACACCTATAATTTATAACGTGAAATTATTGCAATTGTTGATAAAGCGAATAAAAGTAAAAGAATCTTTTATTTTGAATTACAAAACATACAAATAACATACCATACATACAAAATAACGAATATATTGTAAAATAATCTAAATTTTTCTCATATTTTTCACCCTTTCCAATTGCAATTAAAACTTCTTTTTTTGTTAGAAGAAATTTATAAAATTCAGAGCAACTAAATTGTTTAAAATTGTATTTTAACTTTATTAATGAAGAAACAGTATTTAATTCCAAAGCGTTACGTTCCTTAGTCCACTGAGACGTTATTAAAGAGAAAATTCTTTCAATGGAAGCGTTGTGAGCAGGAATGCTAAAAAAATACTGCGTGATTTTTATTAATTCAGTATAAATATTAGCATTAGGCGTTTTGAAAAATTTTAGCCATAATTCATTCATATTCAATTTTTTATCTTGTTCAGTTAGATCTTGACAGAATGTCTTTAAATTTATCCATTCATCAAACAATTTGGAATCATCTATTGTAATATTTTTTTCATTTAAAAATGAAATGCAGGATTGAATACTGCTCCATGGAATATGTTCAGTTATCGTTGCTAAATCCATCCATTCAAATACAGTAAACTCATTTAAGGGTTCAATCCAGCTTTGGATATATTCTTTTATTTCTTTATAAAAAGATATAGAATTGTTTAGAAAATCTTTTTTTATATGTTCATCTGAGAACTTTTTCAAAATACTTTGAACTTTGAGCGGTATGAAATTATTTGTTATTCTGTCTTCCAAATTTTTAGTGATAGATAGCAGTATCTTTTTTGTTTCGATAATAGAATTATCATCTTTTTCTAATTTTTCGATTTTTGTATGGAATATATTCATAGTCGAGTGAATGAGGAACATGAAGGATTCTGATAGTTCATTGTCGAAGAATTTTTTTATCAGAACTGGTGGTTTCTCTACAGAGTCAAAGTAATCTTTTAAGGGCTCATAAAGTTGAAGAATTCGTTCAATCGCCGGAAACAAACTTAACCACCGAGTTTTTGAATGATACAATAACTGTCTATGTTGTATATCAGCCTCAGCACAGAATTCTTTCAAAGTTTCAGTCCGTACTGTGTAAATTGAAAAATAGTTATAAATCTTCATTATAATAGATTCCACATCCAGAGGTAAGATGTCACATCCATGTTGAACAGCATTGTTGATAATATGCGCTGAACAACCTACACCCATAATATTACTTTGCAATTGTGATTTTAATTTGGTGAAAACATTATTTGTTCCTGATCGTTGTCTTCCGCCGAAATTTGTGTTGCAGTTATCTCCGGAAAATGCAATACACTTAGATAAAATATTGAATTTTTTAAGTTGTTTTATAATCAAGCCAGTAATTGTATCAGATGTTTCATTTACGGCATTTTCTATTTCCAACAGCTTTGAGGTGATTCCATTTGCTCGATAATCGAAGTACTGAATAACAACCGGAATTAATTTGATGCTTCCGTGATTACTAGCATCAGTAGATACGCTTACAAATTCAACGTTTTGCAAGTCGTTCAGAAGTTCAGTGGTTGACAAAGGAGCCAGCACGTTGTTCACTATTGCAGTTGCCTTAGTGCGATTGCACGATATCTTCTTTGCCGTATTTGAGTCCGAAAACAATTCCTTGTTCAAGGAATTTGTACAGTCTAATGAATTGAAAGACATATGGTGACTAACTGTGTGAAATGCTATAGCACCTTCTGCTGCTCTAATACTGTCATCGGTTTCAAGCTTAGTAATATATGTTTCCATGACAGATCTTGAAGTTCCTGCTTGACTTTGGAGTCTCGTTTTATGTTTTAATGTGGCAATATGCTCATTTATATCAGCGACTCCCTTATTAGCAATTGAAATTTTTGAATTGCATATTGTACATAAAACTTCCCAATCAACTTTCTGTTTTTTGAACATCGGAAACTTTTGTTGTAATTCAGTATTGAATGTACATTTACGTTTTGGCATATTGATAAAAATATAATGTTTGCCCTGAAAATGTAAGTTAGAAAAGATTATCCACGAAACAAAAAACAGAATAACAAAAATTTATTGCTGTAGTACCCAAAAAAGCAAATTTCCTCGCTCGGCTCGCTCCACTGCCACCCTTCAACCGCTACAGCTACAGGCTAATGTATACAATACAATTATCAACAGACACAGAGCGTATTCAGCAGAACAAACCGCTTAGTAACAATCGAACGTGATTGGCTCTTAAGCTTAAGTCTTACTTTCAGAACTAACGAATCAACGTAAAGTGTTGATGCTGATACAAGATATACCACTGCGCATAATGGCGATTTTAGGGACAATCTCTGATTGGTCTGATTAGGCACATATAGTGTAAAGAAACAGTTTCGAAATGTGACGAGCGCCGTAACGCACCGCCTTATGTCACGCGCTCGAAAAACCCGGACTAATTTGAAAAATCCCCCCGGACGTCCCCGGACGCTCGCAAAACTAGGACAAATCCGGGGAAAACCGGACGGATGGCAGCTCTAACTGCATATATAGTTGTATATAATACTATATCTAGTTATATGTCGGGTGCAGTACTCACATATCATCATATCTGGCTTCACATACATTTATATACGATTAGATATGGTGCTATATCTGGTTGTATATAGCGCCAGATTAGTCACATTAATATATCTGGCTATATATGACTGCATATATAGTTGTATATAATACTATATCTAATTATATGTAGAGTGCACTACTCACATATCATTATATCTGGCTTCACATAAAATTATATACATTTATATACAAGTAGATATGGTGCTATATCTGGTTGTATGTGGGACCACTGATTGCACATGTGGCCATGTATAATTAGATATGACCCCATATAAAAACATATATAATTATATATAATTATATATAATTATATATATACCAGATATAATTATATATGATTATATCTAATCATTTTTTCCCGGGGATGCATATATATGGAGTGCTTCTGCGGCGCGACGAGTCATGGAACGCGCATACAATCGTGGTGAACGACGAACATATCTCATTGGTAATTGTTGTCTTAATTTTCTATGTTAGAAATTATTGCTGTGGAAAGCAACTTTCATTGTCGATTTTCTACATAGTACATTATGTATTTTAAATTATTTGTTCTAGTTCATGAATTTTTTAATTTCTTTTATTTAATCTAAATTGTATTGAAAAACTTTAAATGGAGTTGAAATAAATATAGCATATTTTGTTTACGTAGGTGATTCAGGTTATCCATTGGAACCGTGGCTTTTAACTCCTTTACCCCGAGAGCCAGAAGGAACTCCACGTTTCGCATATAACGAAGCATTATGCAGCGCAAGAAATTGTGTCGAACGTCTTTTTGGTGTATTGAAATCTACCTGGAGATGTCTTTCTCGACACAGAGTCTTGCAGTATGAGCCTGGCTTCGCTGGGAGAATTGTCAACGCTTGCGCAGTTCTCCATAATATACGTAATGCTCACGGCATATTTAATGATGATGATCTATTCAATGAAATTGATCATGAAAACGTGTATGATAATTATGATAATGCTTGTGATATTTATTTGAATAATAATGCTCGTGGACCTCTTGCTATCGCACGTCGTATCCAAGACCGTTTAATAGCAGAAAGATTTGCCAGATAAAATTGTACACAATGTCTTTAGACGATGTCTTGAAAGAAGTGACCCACAGTCTATCGAAATGTAACAATATTATTAATTGTGTAAAAGAATTATTTATCATGTAGGGTACCTATTCTTGAAATCGTTCATTATGAAACGAATTCGTTTATGAACAAAAAGGTGCGTTAACAGGGTTCCCATTGGCGCTCAACTAGGAAATCCCCACCTTTTTGTTTATAAACGAATACGTTTCATAATGAACGATTTCAAGAATAGGTACCTAGATTGTTTGTTAGGATAAATAGGCAACAGATTTTCTGTGATTGTTGTAAGTTTCTTAAAAACTCGTATTCGTTCACTATCATTAACGGTCTGTACAGCAGCAGTATCTGCCAATTTTTATATTACATACATGGTACAATTTCAGTCAATGCATGTACATTTATTTTAGATGCCTGTAGAGTAAGATTATTAGGTAAGAAAGTAAGATTATTAGAAATAATTAGAGAGTAAGATTAGATTATAACAATTTAAGATTAAGAATTCAAAAATTTAATTAGAAAATTTAAATTAATAAACTAGCTGGAATGTACAAAGTACGGATTGAAGTAGTAATTTTATTATGATATAGGTAAGACTAATAAATAATTACCAAACATTTTCACTCATTAGAAAAGTATATTTAGCATTAGCATAATGGAAGTCGAACAATAACGTACACATACACGTTTGAATGTGAAAACTAAAATAAACTTTTGGCTTTAAAACAAAATAAAATTGTTAAATAAAGATAACATAGTATCTCAGTTTATGACTATCACCATTACATTATCATATTTGACAAAATACTCGCAGTATTTTGTTCATTTTTGTAGGAACTCATTATTTAATCTCATATTTAATCTCATATTTAATCTCATTATTTAATCTCATATTTAATCTCAAACAAAGTAATAGGACCATTTCAACGTCTTCAAACGTTGATAATCAAATAATTCATAATCACAAAGATTAATCATTAAGATAATAAGACAACACGTTTTCTATAATTATTGTAAGTTTCCCAAAAACTCGTATCTGTTCACTGTTATTAACGTTTAAAGACGTTGAAAAAAGTGGCCCATAGTCTATTAAAAATGTAACAATAGCTAAAAGACTATATTATTAATTATATCAAATAATTAATCATCACAGAGATTGATCGTTAACATAAGTAGGCACCATGTTTTCTAAAATTATTGTAAGTTTCTCAAAAATTCGTATCCGTTCACTGTCATTAACAGCCTGTACAGCAGCAGTATCTGCCAATTTTTGTATTGCCTGTGCAATTTCAGTTATTGCAAGCGCATTCATTTTAGATGCCTCAGCTTGAACTTTGGCAGCTTCAGCATGCATCTGCAAAAATATTGAAATATATTTCACGATTTATGTATGTAATGTTTTTAAAAAATTACACATTTTAGGTCAATTAAAGATTTTGTCTTACAAACTCAGCATTAGCCTGTTTCTGAGCAACGGATTGAAAGACTTCCCTCGACGAGGACAATTGTTCAGGTGTAACTCGATTAACTATAATAATTAAAATGTCATGTACAGCTAAATTGCTGCGAAAAATTGTAACAGAACTATAAAAAAAACATTTTAAAATAATTTTTACAATTGCATATATATAATGTACAGAGTAAGAATTAAGAATTAAGCTATACATCTTCTTGATGAAATGGGCGCCTGAATATTTTTTGATGAACTATTCGAGTGTTCTGCTGAATTTGATGCTCTATTTCTACTTGTTCTAAAAGATGGAATAGTAGCAGTCTTTGGAATAGTAACTTTTCTTGCGCAGTTAGCAAGGTTCTGAGTAGCATCAGAATTTCCAATTTCATTTCTTGCATTATCAAAGTCTGTATCTTGTGAACAATCGTCATTAAGAGTCATTATCACATCCTCGTTGTTGCTATCTAATGAATTAACTGCAAACAAAAGAATATGTCGCACTTTAAATATATTGGTGTACAGCTATTACTGCGAAAAAATATCATAGACAGAGGTATAAAAAAACCATTTTAAGAAACAATTTTAAAAATTATAATCTACAGAGCAAGAACTGAAGCTTTACATGTTCTTGAAGAAGTGGGCGCATGAATATTTCTTGAAGAACTACCGGAGTGCTCTGCTAACTTTGATGCTGGAAGTGAATACGGGGAATTCCTACTTCTAGAGGATGGAATAGTAGCAGTCTTTGGAATAGCAATCTTTCTGGATGCGCAGTTTGCAAGGTTCTGAGTAGCATCAGAATCTCTAATTTCATTTCTTGCATTATCAAATACAAAGTCTGTATTTTGTGGACAATCATCATCGACAGTCATTACGTCCTCGTTGTTATCTAAAAAATTAGCTGCAAACAAAAGAATATGTCGCACTTTGAATATATTGATGTTTAAAGTTACCTGCGTCGACAGTAATTATATATTACATAGTTTTAAAAACATCTTAAAGAAATCAAGCAACTCAAAGAACGGATTTTAAAATTGGACAATAACAACAAATATTACAATATATTTTGATTTACTTAGGTATTATAAAATCAATCATTACTTAGGTATTATCAAAGACTTTTGAGGAGAATCTGTACAAACTGTATAAAATATATTAGCACTTTTCAATAATAAAAGTAATTACGTAATAAATTTCACCATTTAAATATTGCGAGTGTTGAGAAGTTTCTGACATATTTGTGCAAACACTTAATACTTGTGGAGTCGCTGACAAAACTGAATTATTTCCACGCTCGAGTTCTTCTATCAAATCCTATACACACAAACAAATAAGTATATTTGTAAAAAGCAATTACTCTTTTCATTGAATAAAATATATTGTGATACACATATTAAAAGGTTTATGAAAACTACCTCCTCATCAGGGATACTGTCTGCGCAATCTTTATTTCCTTCGACATATTCGGCTCCTATTATGCCAATCACGCGTAGCTCAAGTTCCGTCAGTTCAGGTTGCGCAATAGCTTTATTCCCCGTTAATCCCTTTGCCTTGCGCAAATCTTTCGCTTTTATAGAAGTGCGACTTTTTAAGTCCCTCCAAACCTTAAATGTATAAATGTATATATAATTATAAATAATATGTAAATATAATGTATAAATGTATAAATGTATAAATGTATAAATGTATAAATGTATAAATGTATAAATGTATAAGTGTATAAATGTATATATAATTATAAATAACATGTTATTATATAGACTACGTTTACACGGCCCGATTTACCTGCTATAACTTCGGCGTAAACGTAGTCATATAATTCATAAGATTTTATGCTTATACTAAACATATGTATGTACATGCAATTGTTCATACCACTTGCCACTGTTCAACCGTTTTCGTTGCTCCTTGAAAGCAATTCAATTCGTTTGCTAATTGTGTCCACTTCTTCTGAGCTTCTTCTTTTCCATGTAGAGCATGAAACTTTCCTTCTGCAAGGCCTTTGTGTAAATAAAAATAATCTACCATTTTTGTTAATTGCACCTGCGATGCTCTTGCAGTTCTTGTTTTTTTGCTGTGAAATAAAAGTCTCCTATTATTTGATTATTATATTTATTGGACTGATTTCACATTTCACCGTCTCCGATTAACGTGATCCTCCGATTAAACTCATTCTTTGTCTCTTTCTAAAGAGGACAGTTTTAGAAAAAGATAAAGAGTGAATTTAATCGGAGGATCAAGTTCATCGAAGACTGTGAAATCGGCTTATAATAATATTTTATATTTATTATAATACATACCTATACATTTGCGACATTTTCCAAACGATGATTGCGGTTAGGCTGAGAACAAAAACGTTTATCGTACTCGCGTGGACATAAAGTAAAGCAGAGAAAAACATAAAACGCGTAAAAGGCTATTGTACAATAGTATCTTTCGCGAATTATGCTTTTCTCTACCTTATTTTACGTCCACGATTGTGACAAATATACGTTTCCGCCTCGTCGGCAGCCTTATTCGAATAAACAAGATTGTTTATTTGCTCACGTTTATAAATCCCCTAGAAAATTACTACATTTTAACTGCTTAAAATCTGGCAACGTTGTACAGTTATCGAATTATTTCGATACGTCTGTAACGATATTTGCATCGATTAGAATCGTTAAGGCCATCTTACAGAATCACCTACAATCACGGTCGTCGGTCGCGCAAGCGACAACTGTCGGTAGTTAACGATAGCGATGTTTGTCGCTAAGGAGTTAGAGAATCCCGGTACAGGGCTGCGTTCGGAAACGTCACCCGAGTGCATACGAGTATACTCCCTTCTCTTTCTATCTTAGCGAGTTAGAAGGAGAAGGGAGTATACCCGTGTGTACCCGGGTGACGTTTCCGAACGCAGCCCAGTGAAAGTTTCCAACTCAGTCTCAATCACAGGTGATTGTGATGAGGGAGACATTAAACTTGGAAACTTTAGACGGATGACCAGTGGTTTGTATTCTGTTTGGGTAAAGTGCCCACTCGCGGCTGCGGTCAAAGCCGCCTCTACGGGCAAGTTAAGAATTGGATGGACCGTGGCGCGCATTGAAGTATTGGAGGCGCGCCCGGTCCAATGCTTCAAGTGCTGGAGATTCGGGCACGTGCGCACGACTTGCAATTTCCCTGAAGATCGCACAGGGAATTGCTTTAAATGTGGAGCCAAAGGCCACCAAATCGGGGCATGCAAGGCGGAACCTTGCTGTGTAGTATGTAAAGATGCAGGGAGACCATACAATCATCGTCTTGGTGCCTCCTCTAGATGTGCTGAAAAAGATCTGGCTCTTGGAAATATCAGATCAAATAGCAGGTTTAATTTTAGTGGACAGATTCAGAAATGACACTAATCATCTAAGCTAACATAGGTAAAAACAGAGAAGCACGTGACCTCCTGATTCAAACAATGTGAATAGGTGAGGCAATTAGAGCCAAGCGCGGTAGTCAAAGCGCAAAACAATTTAAAAGTAATAAATAGATATATTAACGAACGTTTCGACACATTTTTCGTGTCCTCTTCAGCGTTAAAAGTTACATAGTCAAAAACGAAGATTTACAGAAAGTCGAGTATAAGGCGTAGTCATCGACAAATAAAGTATAAAGGACGCAGTCTAAGAATAAAATTAAATCAGGATGTACCATAGTCGAAAGCCCGACATGCCGGTGTGCAATCGCTCCACATCCATCTCATCCTCGAATAATCTCGCCAGGTTGAAAGACCAAGTGGGTGAAAGATTCGAACCATGCCTGTACCATTAACGAAGTCACGATGTGGCAAGGGCGTAAATTATCTATGTTGATTAGATGACTAATGAATTTACTTACGGAGCAACTGCAGACCAGAATATCGCACCGCGAAAGCGACAAACGCCTCACATTGTAACGAGCTAACCGTTCGACGCGTCGCGAGTGAGTGAAGCATCGGTAGGAAGGTTAACACAATATACACCGAGGGAGGGGATAGATTATCGTATACAGTCGTTCTAAATTTTTGACAGTCTCTCGATCACACTTAGATACGTGTCAGGCAGACCCTCAGCATCAGTCTGCAAATTCAACCCTTTCGCCTGCCTTTTTATACATATCATCTCAGAAACTGAACGTTTATAATAATAGGATTCGTGGTCTAAAATTTCAACGTTCTTCCAATCGAAATCGTGATTACATTCTACTCTATGCTCGGTTATGACAGAATGATTCGGAGTATTCCAATTAATATGATTACGATGCTCCCTAATTCTAGTTTGCAATTGCCTACTAGTTTGGCCCACGTAAGAAGCATCGCAATCATTACAATTAATCTTATATACTACGTTACATTTATTAGACCGTGGAAGACTATCCTTCTGCGCCTTGATGAATGTGCGCATCTTATTTAGGCTGTTATACGACAGTCTCACGTTCAATTCTCTTATGGCGTTCTTAAATTTTTCTGTAATCGTCGGGATGTACGGTAAAGTGAAAAAAGGAGCAGCCTCCTCTTCATTCCGTCTCACATTCGTATTCGAGTCTCTGTTAAATAAAAACTTAAGACGCTCGCGCAAGATCCCATAGATGAATTCCAGTGGATAACAATTATTAAGTAAGATTCCAATGACCAGACTGAGATTCTTAGCATGCAAGGACGGGTGCGATAACAAAAATGCTCTATCTATTAAGCCTATGGCCGTCTCTCTTTTTTGGCATACCGGATGCTGCGACATAAAATTTAGATACCTGCCAGAAAAAGTTGGTTTATGGAACCAATCAAATGTTAGCCTATTGTTGTTCAATATTATCGTGATCTCCAAAAAATTTAACTTATCATCTTCACCGATTTCTATGGTGAATTTCAGCCTAGGATGGAAGGAATTAAAAACATCTAAGGTATGCTGCAGCAAAGTCGACGGTGCCGCCAGTGTTATGTCGTCAATGTATCTTTTATAAAAAGGAGGGATGTATTTTAAGGTGCAAAGAGCTATAGTTTCCAAATCCTGTAACACAATGTCAGCAGCCATGGGGGAAAGAGGAGAACCCATGGGAACCCCGAAAGTTTGCCGATAAATTTTCCCATTGAACATAAAAAAGGTGGAATTTAATATCAGCCTGACCGCAGTAAAAATCTATCTATTTATTACTTTTAAATTGTTTTGCGCTTTGACTACCGCGCTTGGCTCTAATTGCCTCACCTATTCACATTGTACTCCTGATTCAACATTCGGAGGAACTGGGAGCCGCGGTGTGCGTGGTATCTGAGCCTGCCCGCACATCCGGCTCTCAACAATGGTTCCACAGCCGGGACGGCCTAGCCGCGATTTTTATCAACACTAGAATTGCGAGCTTCCCGGCGGTTTTAGCCGCACAGGGAGAGAGCTCCGTATTGGTCAGATACGGTTCTGTGTATATCGCATCGTGTTATGTGTCACCGAACGTTGGCAACAGAGGCTACCCGCTACACGAGCTTCTTGGACGAGCTTTCCATCATGTGTTCTGGTACCGCGGGAAATAGGAATCTGCTAGTGTGTGGGGATTTCAACGCCCATTCACAGTAATGGGGCTCTAACTCGACAAATTTTAAGGGTGATCTTCTCGAAGATTGGGCTGCACAGTCTGATTTGCGATTAATGAACATCGGAAACAGGAACACGTTTGTGGTTGTGTGAACACCAAGGATCCTCAATTATCGACTTAACGTGGGCATCTCCTGATTTGTCCGGCCGGATTGGGGAGTGGTCGGTTAGGGTGTGACCGGACGGAGGTATCGTCGCGGTTAATCACACGAGAATTGTGCCGTTCAGGCCTATACGTTACGGTCGCCACTCGGTTTTGTCTCTACCCACCGAGAAAGAATATTTAAATTGTGATCTCTGACTTTTGTTTTGCCCACGCTAATTCCTCTTTTCTTTCTGTTTCAGGTTCCTCCTCGCCGCTGGATCGTGGATCGCCGCTGGACCTCGCGCCTTGGACCGACTTGGGACTGCCGCTGTGCACCGCTGGCTTCGCCTCTGGACCTTCGCTGGACCGCCTTTGGATCTCCCCGGAACGGACGTAGGATATGGATCGCCGACAGGTAAGTATTATTAGGTTAGGTAGGTATGACTTTAGGTATACGGATCGTATCACACGAGAGATGTTATTAATGTAATTCTTTTTTATTTCAGGTAAAATGAATTTTATTCTACCCTTAAGCGTGAATACAAAATATTTCTCCCGCACTCGGATGTATATAATCTCGATTTGTATCTCGATCAAATAATTGTAATAAACGGCCGAAATAAAGTACGCTTCGCAAAGTAAATTATAGTTATACTATCGCGTGGTTTTCAAGCGCACTGGCAATCTTACGCGTTGCCCGCGGGTATTGTCTTTTAGTTATAGAGACTCTCGTCGACCGGTACTGTTGAGAGCTCCCAGACAACTCTCCGTTGCTCCGGTCTCGCGGTACCTCCCGACCGTCGAGCTGGCTCCTCACTCTATGCCGCGTTCACGCACCTCGCGCGTGTATCTATTGTTCGCGGTCCATCGAGAAGATTCCGACGTTTCCGCATTCCTTCTTATTTATCATTTTGGCAGTGAAAGTTCACATTCTTTCACGTCTCCGTGAATTCCTTTCCTTAGTTTTTCTATGTTTTGCCGATTCGTTATTTCGTTTGCGGTGACGCTGGAATGTTCTCGATAATTTATATTGAATCGCTTGAATGTTCGTTCCCGATAGCATACCGCTCCACCGAGGCATTTTGTCACTTATTTCATGCTCGTGACGAGATCTCTCGTTTATATGATCCAGGTGCGCTCATACTATATAGGTTCGTTATGCGCTTGCGTTCTTCGCACACCTGGGTCATTCGCGTCCTTGTAGGACTTCCGGTTTGCTATTTCGCGATTCCGATATCGGAGCATAATTTGACTCAAGTGCCAGCGTTCGGGGCGTGCTCTGACGTAATTCCGTTGTTCGTTCCGTAATACGATTCGTGTTTCGCGATATCGCGAGCCGACGTCCGGATGACGTCGGGACTAGCTCAGGTGTGTTCATTGGACACCCCTGCGCGGGCGTATCCCGTTTGGACACGTAACGATTCGAAACCGCTTGATTAGACACGCACTTTTGGACACGTAACTATTGAACACCGCACGATTCGACACCGCATGATTCAACACTGCACGATTGGACACCGCACGATTGGACACCGCATGATTCGACACCGCACAATTCGACGCGAACATTGCACGATTCGACACCGCACGATTCGGCACCGCACGATTCGACACGAACATTGCACGATTCGACACCGCACGATTCGACACCGCACTTTTCGACACGCACGATTCGACACAGCACGATTCGACACCGCACGATTCGACACGCTCGATTCGACACCGCACGATTCGACACCGCACGATTCGACACCGCACGATTAGAAGCAAGAGCTGATATAAAAAATTAGAGAGTAACAGAACTCGCAAAGAAAGATAATAAATGAAAAACTATTACGTTTTTTAATTGTGTTTATTTTTAATTTTATATATCAAGAGACACGGTAGTGTCTCGTGCCAAGTACACGCGGAGCGAGACCGACCGTGACTCTTTTGCGCGACGCGACGGGTTGCGAGTACCCGAGATGTTGAGATCTCGATAACGAGTGAACGGATCAAGTTCTAAGTAGGCTTGATCGATAGCTGGGGTCCAATTAGGGGGAAGGTTTCTCTTATAATATTCCGCTACGTGCCCTACGAGCGGAGATATTGCGACGCAAAGTCCAAATGTGAAAATTTTTTATTAAGATACTCCTACTAACGCCGACGCCTTATGACATATACATAATCAGAAATGTCACTTTCACTTTTTCGACGCTGGCGGCGCAGGTATCGCCAGTTTCGATATCGCGCGCGTATTTCGATCGATCTAGTAGGTAAATTAAATTAGGTCGATAGACTTATCGGTCAGGCGGAAGATTTCTATTTAGGTAAATTAGGTATATATATAAGTAGGTAAGCTAGGCCGGTTCTACCCCAGGGATCCGAGGGGGGGTGAGGGGCGGGGGGTATACCGCGGGAGGGGGGAGTACCGCGGGGAGGGGGAGGGGGGAACCGCGTTTTCGGGCGCCGCGGGGAGGGGGAGGGGGGAACCGCGTTTTCGGGCGCCGCGGGGAGGGGGAGGGGGGGAACCGCGTTTTCGGGCGCCGCGGGTAGGGGGAGGGGGGAACCGCGTTTTCGGGCGCCGCGGGGAGGGGAGGGGGGGGGCCGCGTTTTCGGGCACCGCGGGGGAGGGGGAGGGGGTACCGCGTTTCCGGCGCCGCGGGGGAGGGGTCCGCGGGGTGAGGGGACCCGCGTTCGCGTTTTCGGGCGCCGCGGGAGAGGGGTCCGCGGGGTGAGGGGACCCGCGTTCGCGTTTTCGCCGCGCCGCGGGGAGGGGCGACCGCGTTTTCACCGCGCCGGTACGTGGAATTAAATAAATTTATATTATACATAGAAAATTTGCTTACCACCGCTGGATTTGAATCAGAAACCCCCGGCTCGTGAGTCAGTCACATCCCGCACTGTGTGACACAATATTGATGAATACGTTTTGTATTGTCTATATATGTTACAGTTATTGTTAGCAGTAGAGTCTCTTAGCAGTATAGGCCATAGTCTCTTAATTTTAGACAATAATATATACACTTAAAATAGTTAAAAAGATACTATTTCAAAGCAGTTAAAATTTACACAAAAACACACATAGGACACAGATTACATGGTGAAATTAAATATAATGGGTCTCCACATGACGAACAGAAGAGACCGTCCATTAGTATATAAGGCCTGGTGTCATGTTTACGATAAACGTACAGCTTTGAGAATAATCCACTGATTCTCACAATGCATGACGCACAAAACTTCACCTGTCCTGGAGTGAAATAACAGTATGTGCAGCACATCTTTGTCAGAGGATTTAACGCATTAATTTCAGCTTGATTCAACACTCTGAAAATTTCATCCGGAATATCCTCATCAGCCATTTCACTATCATAACATGAATCGTCTGACAATATAGCATCATCATCAACTTCCATTCCTTCCTCTTCATTCACTTCTATTTCTTCAGGCACTTCCATTTCTTCATCGTTTGCTTCAACTTCAATTCTTTCTTCTCCTTCAAACTGCAATTCTTCGAAATCCATTTTATATACACTCTGTTCCACTCACGCGCTAAAATATAAACTTTGGAAAATATCCGAAGTTTCTTTTCCAATCAAATTCGATGTTGAGAAACTCCCGGTTCAATCGAAGATCGGCGATTCCCAATTTGCGACGGATCAAATATCGCGCTACGTCGACGTTCCACATGTTCAATCTGCTACAATTTCTCATGCGCGGTTCGCTGATTTTCACGATCCTGAATTTAGAATTGAGCACCGGTTTGCACAATTTTATGTACTCGTCGCTCATATCGCGTCATGTGCTGTACTCGCGACTTTCGGTCCACGACTACTGAGCATACCCTCAAATTCATCCTTCTATATCCCACTATTGTCACATTGTTTGTTTAACATATCTAATTTCACAATGATCTCAGCATCCGTACGGATGCGCCTTGCGAAAAATCTACGATGTACAGTTTTGCACGTGTGCGATGAAGTCACCGCGAGACACGTATGTTCATGAAAACGATATCGCGCCATTAACTTTCAATGGTTTATCTGTATAACTGCTATTGAACCGCTATCAAACTTCTTTAAAACAGCTATAAAACAACAACTAAAAACAGCTATCAAACAACTAAAAACATCTTTAGAAACAACTAAAAACAACTAAAAAACAGCTATCAAACAACTAAAAACATCTTTAGAAACAACTAAAAACAACTAAAAACAACTATCAAACAGCTATCAAACAACTAAAAACAACTAAAACAGCTTTAAAAAACAGCTATCAAACAACTAAAAACAACTAAAACAGCTTTAAAAAACAGCTATCAAACAACTAAAAACAACTAAAAACAACTAAAAACAACTAAAAACAACTAAAACAGCTTTAAAAAACATCTATCAAACAACTATCAAACAACTAAAAACATCTTTAGAAACAACTAAAAACAACTAAAAACAACTAAAAACAACTATCAAACAGCTATCAAACAACTAAAACAGCTTTAAAAACAGCTTTTGAACAGCTAAAACAGCTTTTGAATAGCTTTTAAACAACTAAAACATCTATATTATATTACAAACTATGTGGGAAAAGGAAATAAAACATTTTATATATACATATATAGTTTATTTAAAAAAAAATCATAATTTTTTCTGGTGTCGCGACCACCAGTTACATATTTTTAATACATTTTGTAATGCGCAATTCTTAACATGTTTTTCACATCTTATAGTATTAGTAACATCTAGATTATTACAGATTCGATATCTTCGTAATCGGCATCCAAAGTCTCAATGTTTAGATTTTTTCTAGCTTTATTCTCAAGTAGATCCATCAGCCATTCTCGTTTCTGGCATCCCTTGACGTACACAAGAGTCGACGTCTCGTCGCCCTCTCCAAGCACGGCCGATGTAATTAAATGTTTCGCCATGCTGTATGGCACGTTTCCATCCTCCCATCGTAGTCCATGGTGATTTGCAATCAACCAAGAAGCGCATGATTTGTCGGATTTCGTGAGGAGACTCCATGGCATGGGACATGTAAAAATGTAATGCGCCAAAACGGTCCCGTTTCTCAGAACCGCCACCTCCTTTACGACAAATTTCATCCCGACGGTGAAGCCTTGCAGATCGACAAACGTTGGTACGATCATGACGAAACGACGGAGCAATCTGTATCTTATCGCGGTACATCAGTGTATCTTATATCGCAATACCCGCTGATATTGCAATTTACATGATTTTGCGCACTACGTTCGACAATGGACAGTATTCGATTACGCGATCATGCAAGATGAGACAATAGGCGGTAGTATTTGCCGGTACATTCTCTTTGCAGTCAAATTCTATTCGCACATCCACGGTGGCGCTCTTGACAGATTCGTTTTGTCGCGAGCAATCGATGACAACAAAAGGTCCTTCCATCAGGAATGTATACAAGCTGCAAAGCGTATCACTGGAATCGTATCCGTAATAAGCTTTACGAAAACGCGCATACATATCGAAAAGGACGGCGTATCGATTTTTGCCAAAATCCAGATTCAAGTCGTCGTACGGATAAAATTCAGAGTTTAGATAAAGTTTCATGTTGGTCAAGTTACAGTCATCGAATACGCTAACATTTTGAGACATGATATTCTTGCGCCCGGTCTGCAGCGCAAAGATAACGTATCGCGGCTTCTCCAGCTGAGTCGCCGTTTTGACGGCCCACGAATGCTTGGTCGTGCTCTGCAACATGGGGTACTCGTACAGATCCCACGAACGGAAACTAACACTAAGATATCGCCCGCTTTCCAAGGCCCGTAGCATGGATAGCTTATTGATCTCGTTTAATGTGACGTGAGGCATTCGCCACTGTACTTTAAACAATTCAATTTCCGGCTCCGTCGCCGGATTTCCCACAATGCAATTGTTGTCGCTGCGCGCTCGTATCAAAATTAATTCGTGACGAGCGTTAACAACCACGCGTTTGTAATCCTCGCAAAAGCCCAGCAACCTCTTGAGCGGTACGCAAAAGTTGAAGTATCCTTCCGGTATGCTCGATGAAACGTCCCATCCAGCATTCCGCATGAGTTGAGAATCATTATACGATAGCGATACATAGTTCTTGATGGTACTGGTTATTCCAACGTTTCTGTTGCGATCAATCTCCACACCGTTGAGCTCGTATCGAATCTCATCGAACATGAACGCTGCACAATTATTCGCAAGCGTTGCCTGAGACTCGTCATTCCTTTTCTTTATCGTCAATCTTCCTTCAACGTAGAGAAAGCTCTCGCACGGCAACGTGTATAAATCCTGTTGTTGTATGGGTATTCTTATCTCATCGTTATGTCCAAACGTTGTGTTGGCGTACGGATTGTACGTGTGTGTCTCAATCTTGACGACGCTGTCGTCAAAGATCGGTTCACCTCCAATGTTTAAGATATTAGCCATTTCGTACGACGAAACCCAATGATTTCAGAAATTCAACGTTCAACGCCGTGAGTTTCTTCTTTGGCGATCGGATTGTCTCTCTAATTTTGTTTCTCGTCTGTTGCACCTGCTCAGCTTCGTTCAGTACGAGCATCTCACGTTATCGCTGTCGTCTTCGTACATGCAGTCTAACGGTGATCTCCTCTCCACGAAAATCAATCAATCGGCCGTCCTGATCCACGACGCGAAGCGTCAAGTCCGAAATGCTCCGTACGATGATCGGAAGGTAAATGATCTGTGCCGGCGTTTCCGATATCTTATATCCTGGAGGCACACTCGGTGAAAACTCGTGTATCGTGTGCACGTACTTGTCGTTGCTGTACGCACCCGCGGTCACGTTACACTCTATGCGAATGATGTTTACGTTGATGATATTTATCGAAACATCCGATTCGTGCCATTGTCGCGACTCCAGCACGCGATTTGCTGAAAATCCCAGCAGCGATCTAATGTTGTTCGGTTTGGCGAAATTTATCCGATAAGCGCACTTGATCTCGCTCTTCATCGTATTGTTATTAACCCGAATAATAATCAATGGGTGTGATTCATCTTCGTTTATCGAGACATTATTGGATTGATCCCATAAAAGAGCGCGTTTCAGATACATGTCTATATCACGCAGTTCGTACGATCCTTCGGGTATGGTAATCTCCTTGTCGTCGTCATAGTAGAATTTATTGTTCGACGAATTTACATTCGGTATCGTGTGATAGGTTTCAAAATCTGTCAGACCGAGCTCGTAATCGCCATCGCTCAAATCCACGGCGGGAAAGTAGCTTACCGCGAGGATGCTGCTCTTGCCGGTGAGCGTAAATGTCAGTGACATGTTTGAATGAATACTGAGATTAAACAACGTAACGCCGGTCTTTAAATTGATTGTCAGCCGACTGTAGAAAACGCAGACACAGTTGTCCACAATTGCTCTGATCGTATCGCTGATATGGCGTGCGATTGTACTCTATTACATTGTTCTTTAGATACTGCGCCAATTCTCTCGGTGGTCGAAGATTGCCAAAACTGTCGAAATATATGGCACGATCTTCCCTCTTCGCGTACGCCACCCAGTGAGTACCCGGTCCCTCAGTATTATCCAAATTCACGATACCGCTCTCGTTTCGACGTACACCGCCGATCGGTAACGAGTCGCGCATGAAAATACCTCGAAAATATGGAATGCGCATACGTTTTGCCAATTGTTGCAGTTGTACGTTGGTAGTTACGCCCTGGGGAATTTTTAGCGTCTCTTCGACGTTTTTTTTTTTCTTGAGACTCCCCGTCCGCGTTTGTATGGAGCGAGATAAAGTCCGTGACCTTCCATGGCGCGATTGTGACGTTGCATCTCTTCCAGCTGACGCCGCGCGGCTTTGTTATCGTTCACGGCCTTTGCGACTCCCGCCGCTCCGCCGACCAACGAACCGAGAACCCCTAATAACGGCAGGATCGGTAGGATACCGCCGCGTTTCGCTATCGGAAGTATTCGCTTGTTCTTCTTCTTTTTCTTCGTTTTCAAACCCATACCGAGTTTCGTTTTAGCCTTCATGGCCGCCCAGACGGTTGTAGCTGCAGCTCTCTCTCCAAGAGTCGAATCGTTCGCGGTGACACGTTTTCGCGCTTTCGCGGCAAGTATATTGTCTGCCACGTGTCGTTCTGCGAGATCGCTGCTACGCGAGTAGGCTATGTCGTGCTCGCGACACGCTGCGTCCAATGGATTAATACCCCGATCACCTCTTGCCAATCGTGTTTCTAAATGAGTTCCCGGACCGCAAAATTGATAGCCGGGAATGTGTAATTCGATCGGAAGCGCGTTTATCGCGCGATTCAACAGACCTCGACCTATCTTCGGCGACATTCGCCGCAGTTTTTTATCAACGGCGGCGGACCGTCGATGTGCGTTTGCTGACACGGCAAATTATAATGTATTAAACAGCGACGGTATTGCTGAACCTCCGAATCTGCCTTGATATGTTCGGGAAGCTTATCCCACAAATAATCTATATGATTATAAAACTGCCGTAGTAGAATGACCTTTGGTATATACTTTAACTGCTCGGCGGTTAAATTGTAAATATCGCTGTTATCCGACACGAGCAAAAACATTTTAAAGACTGAGCATCTCAGCTCTACGCGCCTCTATAAATAGGCCAGCTTTCTCGATACTGTTTTTCATTCGTTGTGGAGGGGAGGTAAAATGCGGTTCGTACGACAATCGCGGACGATCAAAGTGACAAACTTTGACGATAGGATACAGTTAACGAAAGAGGTACGCAAACATGGAGACATGCTACCGATTTCTATACGTGGTATCATCTGCGGTCCGTCGAATTGCGGCAAGACAACGTCTTGATAAGCTTGCTGGAAAGTCCGCACGGTGTACGTTTCGAGAACGTGTATGTGTACTCGAAATCGTTGCAACAGTCGAAATACCGATATTTGGAGAATATACTAACACCGATAGAAGAAATTGGCTACTTTACGTTCTCGAATAACAGTGACGTCATTCCACCGAGCGATGCGCTTCCGAATTCTATTTTTATCTTTGATGACGTGGCATGCGACAAGCAGGATACGATAAGAGAATACTTTGCAATGGGCCGGCACGCGAACGTTGACTCCTTCTATCTTTGTCAGACGTATGCAAAGATACCGAAGCATCTTATACGCGACAACGCGAATTTATTGATTCTGTTTAAACAGGATGGTACCAATCTGAAACACATATTCAACGATCACGTAAACACAGATATGTCATACAATGATTTCAGTAAATTGTGTCATACATGTTGGCAACAAAAGTATGGATTCGTGGTGATAGACAAGGACAGCGCGATCTCGAATGGTCGATACAGAAAAGGATTTAACGACTTTGCGATACCGAAACGTGGTTAGTTGTTGTCGACGCGCCGATTGAACAACGTTATCGCGACATGGACAGCGGCGAGGAGATTAGAGAGCGCGAGAGGATAGCAAATCAAATTGCGAAAACGAGCGATTCGATTCGCAAAAAGTATCACGCCTTGAAAACCGGTAAAATGGAGGAAGATATCGCGTTGGAGAGACACTTTAAGCCCATCATCGAGCCTCTAAGGCAGATTGCCGAAAACACCGTTGGCAAAGAATCTGACGTGTCAAAGATTGAGAATGAAACGGCGTGGGAAGACGAAGAGCCAAAGTTCAAACGAAAACGACCAAACGCCTCGTTTAACGACTCTGTAATGGCTTCAACTCCGGTTACGTTGAAACGATCGATAAATGTGCCATCTAATTTGAGCGAAATAACCAAAATTTTACAACCGCATAAATCGAAACGATCGACAGGTCCATTGAATGAACCACCGATAACCTCCGCGCCTTCCGTGCAACCCACAATGCTCGAATCACTCGCAAACGAAGATGTTTTCGAAACCACGGATGACTCACTCGTGACGTCCGTTCGACAGCAGTTGCAAACATCTGAGGGTCGAGAAACGTTGCGAGATCACTTTGGTCTATTGGGCCAAAAGTACGTCGGGGCAGTTCTGAGCGGCGATCAAGAAAGCGGTATAGACACCGTATACGGCGTTTATTTCAGCAACGATGGAATGATGCTCGGTAATAAACGTTTTGACGTGAACAACGCGGACAACATAATTATCGTCGGCATACGATACGCTGGCACACGCGGTCTTTACGAGTTGATCTTTAAGAAATTTCCCAATGACGATATCTACACGGAGGACGATATGCAAACATACAAGAGCATTCTGTTGACGACGAGTGCTCATAAACGCAATTATGATGCTCACGCTCGAATAAATGGCAACAGGGGATACAAGTACACAGAAATAATCGCACCGTTGATTTCGGGTAAAAAAGCTGGAAAAGGTATACCGCGTGCCATGACATTAAACGGCAACAAGATCGACCATATAATTGCATCGTCGATTTCGGGTAAAAAAGCTGGAAAAGGTATACCGCGTGCCATGACATTAAACGACAACAAGATCGACTATGTTCATTGGGACGATCCCAACGAGCTTGTAGATCGTCTCCGATTGCTCGAAGCTTCGCGCCTAGCGGGTCACACCGGTCACGATAACGAGATCCTGTCGATTATCGAGGAACTTCGCGAGGCTGGACTTATTATAAATTAAACCGCGCGTCGGCGAGTCGTTCAATCAACATCGAAATGCCGATCAACAAGTTTGGTATATCGCTCGGAAGAGGCGGTGCGGAACCGTACTATCAATGGAGCGGATTAATCAGAAATTACGTGCGCGATAACGCTCTTTGCATGGTCGCCACCGACTTTGACGCGAAATCGCGCAAGATTCGACGGATAGCGCCGCCTGTAGATGATGGCGATGCAGCCAATAAACGTTACGTGCAGCAGAGCGTGCAAATTTTGAAAGATCAGCAGGATGAAATCGAGAGAAAGATGGCCGCATTCCAGAATAACGTGCAAATTACCCTAAACGAACTTCAAAAGATGATTAAAGATGTAATTGCGAATCATCGCGAATAGATAAGAACGTACATCTGGTCGCTGCGTCAGTTGCGCGTCAGCGTCATGGCTAGTAAGAAGCAATCAACTGAGAAACGGAGGCTGGTGGAAGAACTACACGCTCCTGCGAGAAGAAATTTTTCGCGAAGACGCGTCATAGTGCGCGGATACGATGACCTGTGGCAGGCGGATGTGGTCGAGATGCGTCCATACACGCGATTCAACAGAGGCTACTACTACATACTCACCGTTATCGACGTGCTGAGCAAGCACGCATGGGCCGTACCGCTCAAGGCCAAGAGCGGAACCGAGGTTACTACGGCGATAGCGAAAATAATTCGAGACGGCGGAAGATGTCCGACAAATCTGCAGACTGACAAGGGCAAAGAATTTTACAACGCAAACGTGCAGAAACTCTTGAAGAAACATAATATCAATCACTATTCGACCTATTCCGTAATGAAGGCATCGGTCGTCGAACGATTCAATCGCACGCTCAAGACGATATGTGGAAATGTAAGGTACAGCTAGGCCGGTTCTAACAAGGTGGCATCGAGGGGGGTTGAGGGTCCGGGGGTAACCGCGGCATGGGGTTATACCGCGGCGGGGGGGGGGGGTATCCCCGCGGGGGGGGGTATAACCCGCGGGGGGGGGGGTTACCTGCTCGGGGGGGATTACACGCGGGGGGGGGGGGTGTATACCGCGGGGGGGGTGGGTACCGCGTTTTCGGGCGCCGCGAGGAGGGGGAGGGGGGGAACCGCGTTGTCTGCCGCGCCGCGGCGGGGGAGGGGGTACCGCGTTTTCGGGCGCCGCGTGGAGGGGGAGGGGGACCGCGTGTTTGGCGCGCCGCGGGCGGGGGGAGGGGAACCGCGTTTTCGGGCGCCGCGGGAGAGGGGTCCGCGGGGTGAGGGGACCCGCGTTTCGCGTTTTCGGGCGCCGCGGAGAGGGGTCCGCGGGGTGAGGGGACCCTCGTTCACCTTTTCGCCGCGCCGCGGGAAGGGGCGACCGCGTTTTCGCCGCGCGCCTACCCGCGGAGTCCGCGTGCAACGCGCCGCGTCGGTCCGCGTGCGTCACACGGCACGCTCCCGCTCGCGTTATCTCCCCCTCGTAGATGTTCTCTCGCGCCCCCTTTCCCCCGTTCGCGCGCGTCTTCACGGTCGCGCGCGATCCCTCTCCCCCGTTCGCGGTCTCGTTCAGAAATTATGCGAAAACTACAAATAGAAAATTTGCTTACCACCGCTTGATTTGAATCAGAAACCCCGGCTCGTGAGTCAGTCACATCCGCACTGTGTGACACAATATTGATGAATACATTTTGTATTGTCTATATATGTTACAGTTAGTTGTTAGCAGTAGAGTCCTTAGCAGTATAGGCCATAGTCTCTTAATTTAGACAATAATATATACACTTAAAATAGTTAAAAAAATACTATTTCAAAGCAGTTAAATTTACACAAAAACACACATAGGACACAGATTACATGGTAAAATTAATATAATGGGTCCCACATGACGAACAGAAGAGACCGTCCATTAGTATTAAGGCCTGGTGTCATGTTTACGATAAACGTACAGCATTGAGAATAATCCACTGATTCTCACAATGCATGACGCACAAAACTTCACCTGTCCTGGAGTGAAATAACAGTATGTGCAGCACATCTTTTGTCAGAGGATTTAACGCATTAATTTCAGCTTGATTCAACACTCTGAAAATTTCATCCGGAAGATCCTCATCAGCCATTTCACTATCATAACATGAATCGTCTGACAATATAGCATCATCATCAAGCACTTCCATTTCTTCATCGTTTGCTTCAACTTCCATTCTTTCTTCCCCTTCAAACTGCAATTCTTCGAAATCCATTTTATATACACTCTGTTCCACTCAACGCGCTAAAATATAAACTTTGGGAAAATATCCGAAGTTTCTTTTCCAATCAAATTCGCTGTTGAGAAACTCCCGGTTCGATCGGAAGATCGGCGATCCCCAATTCCGCGACGGATCAAATATCGCGCTATGTCGACGTTCCACAAGTCAATCTGCTACCAATTTCTCATGCGCGGTTCGCTGATTTTCACGATCTGAAATTTAGAATTGAGCACCGGTTGCACAATTTTATGTACTCGTCGCTCATATCGCGTCATGTGCTGTACTCGCGAACTTTCGGTCCACGACTACTGAGCGTACCCTCAAATTCATCCTTCTATATCTCACTATTGTCACATCGTTTGTTTAACATATCTAATTTCATCTCAGCATCCGTACGGATGCGCCTTGCGAAAAATCTACGATGTACAGTTTTGCACGTGTGCAATGAAGTCACCGCGAGACACGTATGTTCATGAAAACGATATCGCAACATTAACTTTCAATGGTTTAATCTGTATAACTGGCTATTGAACCGCTATCAACTTCTTAAAACATCTTTAAAAACACTTTAAAACAGCTATCAAACACTTAAAAACAGCTAAAAACAACTAAAAACAACTAAAAACATCTTAGAAACAACTAAAAACACAAAAACATCTTTAAAACAACTAAAAACACTATCAAACAACTAAAAACAACTAAAACAGCTTTAAAAACATCTATCAAACAACTATCAAACAACTAAAAACAGCTTTAGAAACAACTAAAAACAACTAAAAACAACAAAAACATCTTAAAACAACTAAAAACAGCTAAAAACAACTAAAACAAGCTAAAAACATCTTATAAACAACTAAAACAGCTAAAACAACTAAAAACATCTTAAAAAACAACTAAAACAACAAAAAACATCTTTAAAACAACTAAAACAACGATCAACAACTAAAAAACAACTAAAACAACAAAACTCTTTAGAAACAACTAAAACACTAAACAACTAAAAACAACTAAAAACAAAAAAAACATCTTTAAAACAACTAAAAACAACTATCAAACAACTAAAACAGCTTTTGAACAGCTAAAACAGCTTTTGAATAGCTTTTAAACAACTAAAACATCTATAGATATTACAACTATGTGGGAAAAAGGAAATAAAACTTTATATATACATATAGTTTATTTAAAAAAAAAATCATAATTTTTCTGGTGTCGCGACCACCAGTTACATATTTTTAATACATTTTGTAATGCGCAATTCTTAACATTTTTTCTCACATCTTATAGTATTAGTAACATCTAGATATTTAAAGATTCGATATCTTCGATATCGGCATCCAAGTCTCAATGTTTAGATTTTTTCTAGCTTTATTCTCAAGTAAATCCCCCAGCCCTTCTCGTTTCTGGCATCCCTTGACGTACACAAGAGTCGACGTCTCGTCACCCTCTCCAAGCACGGCCGATGTAATTAAATGTTTCGCCATGCTGTATGGCACGTTTCCATCCTCCCATCGTAGTCCATGGGATTTGCAATCAACCAGAAGCGCATGATTTGTCGGATTTCGTGAGGAGACTCCATGGCATGGACATGTAAAAATGTAATGTGCCAAACGGTCCCGTTTTCAGAACCGCCACCTCCTTTACAACAAATTTCATCCCGACGGTGAAGCCTTGCAGATCGACAAACGTTGGTACGATCATGACGAAACGACGGAGCAATCTGTATCTTATCGCGGTACATCAGTGCTTCTTATATCGCAATACCGCTGATATTGCAATTTACATGATTTTGCGCACTACGTTCGACAATGGGACAGTATTCGATTACACGATCATGCAAATGAGGCAATAGGCGGTAGTATTTGCCGGTACATTCTCTTTGCAGTCAAATTCTATTCGCACATCCACGTGGCGCTCTTGACAGATTCGTTTGTCGCGAGCAATCGATGACAACAAAGGTCCTTCCATCAGGATGTATAC
>NW_027249818.1:0-71391 GCF_030848795.1 Temnothorax nylanderi
TCGGCTCTCCTTTATGCACGCGGCTTCACGCGCCTGCGGTCTCGATACGGAGCACTACGTCGTTCCCGGTTAGGCACCCTCGCGACACTCAATTTTATGCTATCGCCTCTTCGTGAACGTTTGCTAAAAAACAATTGTAATTTGTTATTTAGTGACTCCCGTCTTTAGTTACTTATCAACGATGAAAATCAATATTAACCACTTGAAGTTGTAATCAAATGTGTAATAAATGCGTGAATCCAGAAACGCATCCGCTCATTGGCCGCGTTCAGCAGACACAACTGTTGAGTTCGTCTTATCAACACTTTGCGTTGATTGGTTGGTTCTAAAAGTAAGAGCCAATCACGTTCGACTGCTACTCAGCGGCTTGATCTGCTGAACGCACCCATTAAGCCGCTAAATAGCAATTGAACGTGATTGGCTCTTATCTTTGGATCCAACCAATTACACTTAATTACTATACTTAGCGGTTTAGTGAACGGTTATGCTTCTAGATGCACCCAATATCTATCGATTTATATCAAAGACGTAACCAATAATATGCAAGTTATATATAATGTAATTTTTATTTCAACAAATTGATACAAGTGATATGTATATTTCATTATGGAAATATAAAATTTAACCATGAAAACTTGACATTACCAGACCAAATAAGAAAAACAGCGAAAACATGTTATAAATTATAATGAAAAAAACAAATTACGACAAAATAATGAATAAACACAATTACAAATCCTAATAAAAACTTTATCAGTTTCAACAATTTAGCATGATGATGTAAACTATACTTCTCCCTAAACACGAGTAAATTTGTCACTGATCAATAACGTGCGGGCAACAAAAGACAAGTTGATGTCTCCGGATAATATATTAATATCAATTTACTCCTGGAGAAGTTTATCAAAAAATTTATAAATAAATTTTTAAAGATCCTTAAAAACCAACCTTTCAAAAGTTGCTGCTTAACTTGTTGCTGCACCATATTTAATTGCTGCGATGTAAAATCCGTACCTTGCAAACCCTACAGCACAATCCATGGGCCCTCGGCTATACTGATAACTTGCACTGTCACACACTTGATTACTGTGCCAGGTGGTTGCCCTGCTAATAAAGAAGCCTCGATACTGCCCGGAGTTGGAGTCGTGGCGGAACTCTGAGTCGTCGTCACTGACGCTGTAAAAACTACGGTGGTCGTCGTCATGCTCGTGTTAGTAGTTGCAATTGATTGCGCAACTGTTGAAGTTTGGGTGGCTTGCAAAGCTAAAAGTATAAGTGCACATTCTCAATAGATATAAAATTTTCATAAGATATAAAAATAAAGTGTACTTTCTTTGGTTATCTTTTGAGTTAATCTTTTTACTTAAAAAATATGCAAATAATTAATTAAAGTAACTAACCTTGTTGTTTATTGGCAGCAACGGGACTTTTCACAATAAAGCCACCATTAACCGAGTTTATGTGCACAATTTGATTAGATGCGTTACGTATTACAACTTGGTTGCCGATTACAGTTAACTGGTTTGCCTGACGTCAATTGCTGGACCAGATTTGCGTTCGTGACCATTATCGGACTGCCGCTTATCACTTGACTACTGGAAGATATTACCTGCAATATTTTTATACAACATATAAGTGTAAATAATGTAAATGTAATATATATATATATATATATATATATATATATATATATATTTATTACAATTAACTCTAGAATTCGCGAGTCTTTGAAACTTTATAATATTTAATTTTTCATGTGCTTCTAAATTAATATTTTTTCAATTTTCTAGAATTTATTGGACTTGAATATATCGAATTTAATATTTTACTAAATTTTCAGCAATTTCCATTAGATCACGTATATTCGAGAATTACTTTATGATTTGATTCACGTTAACCAGAAGCATCATTACCTGCGCGGTTTGTCCTGTGTTGGTGACCACGATGGCATTCTTCGTTGCTTGAGCAGCTGTGGCGGGTGTCAAAGTCATGGTTGCGGATTTTACGCTTTGCAACTTTCCGTCCAGCTCTATGAGAATTTGCACTCTTTGCTGCACTTGCACCAATGAAGCAGTGCCTGAAACATAATTAAGACAATTAAGATAAAATTTTTTAAGAAGATAATTCATATATTGCGCATTAATCTTTCGAGAACGAAAAAAAGATTTTTATCGTTATTATTAAGATTATATTAAATAATAAGTAAACTTACTCGTTAACGTTACCCTGATCAAGGATTGCTGGTTTACTCCTGGGGTTTGCGGCATTTTTGGTAAAATACTGGTAGGGCCAGACATAACCTTGGTAGTTCCATCCGCAGCTAAAATGAAGCAATAGATCAGTTTATATTCAATACATGTATGTTAATTAAATTATGCGTGAAATATATTTATTATTGCTATTGTTATAGAAATTTATAGGAAATATACTTCTCTAATATGGCGCAACGAATTGTTCCCATGCCAGACATATAGTTTTGCATTTTCGGTGTCTAGCAATATGAAGGAACCTCTAGTTCTTAATTGTCGAGCACTACAAGAAATCTCAATAAAAAATGTTTCAGTTTCTAAAGTTCCTCGACAAATGTACAATCTGCATCGTTTCTCACATTTTTTCTCAGATTTTTTGCCACTGTGTACCACCATCCTTCCAGAGAATAAATTTAAGAATACAGCTGGTTCGTGTCCTTGAACAACATGAATCTGCAAGCATAGGTAGAACAATATTATACAATTGTAAAATACATTTCTTGATACTTTCTGTGAGATTTTGCTTTTAGTACAAAAAAAATTTCTAGAAAAAAGAATAGGAATTCTTTTCTAATTGAAAAACATTAATTTTTAGAAAATAAAATTACAAAGTCTAATTGGAATAAAATTACTATTAATAAGTAACATTATGTAATAATGCCAATATAGCCAATATATACCTACACATATATTATGCGACATATATCGCACATTTACAGATAACAATTAAATATATATTAAGATAAATTCTCAAATAAATAAAACAATTGTAATAGCAAACCTCACCTGAGGACCTTGGCACCTGATATTCCTCACTCCCTTCTGCTTCCACACCTTTTGCTTGAAGCCAAGTGTGTATTTGACGAAATTGTAGAGTCAATTACGCTCTTCTTCATCTTCTTTCTCCTTTTTTTCCTTCTTATCCTGGCGTTCTTTCTCCTCGCGTTCGAGTGCGGTCACCTGTAGCAATTTTACATGGCCGAGCTGGTCGTGCCATACGCTCGCAAATACAACAGATTTGATGCACGCCTGCAAGACAATAAGAGTGCGCGCAAAGTCTCGCGGATTCATGCACGTTCCCACTGCTGCGGTCCATGGTTTGCACAGCAGTGGCCAGTTGGTGTACATAAACGACGCCTGAATATTGCTTTCTGCTGCAGAATCGTTTGGCATAAAGTACTAACCAACAGGACACGGGTACCCGTTAAACTACTCACCCACTTGAATTCCGATGCTTGCGTGAGTGAGAACTTATGCGACAAGTGACGTTTCTTATCGCGTTCTTCGTTTCTCTGAGTCTTATTTAGCGCAATGGGATTGATGATATACTGATTGACGTACGACTTAAAGTTGTTGTCCATGCTCAATTTGAACAAGTGTGTACCAGATGCAATTTAATATGCCTTCTGACGCGTTACTCTAGTATTGCCATCGCTTTCGGAATCTTTTATACCCTTATCTAGCTTCTCTTGCTCCTCCTTCGACAACGGTACCATACTCCGTCTCTTTATATCATCCATGTTAAAAATTCGTGGTTGCAACGATCCAGTTTTCGATCTTGTCACGATAGTATGCTTTTTGTCTGAAAGAAAAAAAATGATCATAAATGTGACACGAATAAAATGCTACGAATACATATAGAAAAGTTCTATTGTTTTATAGAAGCCTAATATTTGTTCTGCAAGAAATGTTTTCTCTTTTATGAAGGAAGCAATTTCTTTAACACACAAAGCTCAATATTACAAAATTCTATTGTAAAGCCTTACCGTCTTTTCCAACTTTCTCCTCTCCTTCTAACGTCTCTTCTTCAACATCTTCAGACGATGACGTAAAGACATTAGTTTTCGTATTTTTGTTCGTATTCGTCGCGGTCGACGGCACTTTGGCGTCAACCTCGACAGTTTCACCGACCACCTCAGGTACCTGTGTAACAGGAGTCGACTCATTATTGGACAATTTTGCTCCATTTGCACCCTGTTCCATTACTGCTATACGTTCATCGAGAGCATCTACATTCTCATGGATCTTGCGTATCCCAGCATGATACCATTGACTGGCGACAGATGATCGAACACCGATTCGACGATTACAGAGACGAAATTCTTCTCAAGCACTAATTTCTTAAATTCGACGCAATCGTTCACTGTCCAGTCGACATTTATTGGCTCTATTCCTAAACAATATCAAAAGTTATTATTAGAACTCCTTGTAAAGAATTGATGACAAGTTTTTAAGCTGAAAGACACATTTTTGTACAGAAAAAAGACCCTTTTCTCTTACCGACAAATTTAGCCTTTACTGCCTGATACGGCAATTTCAAGAATTTGCTCACACACATACACACACGCGCGCGCGCGTATATATATATACATAGATCATGTCAACATGTATCTCTTTCTTTACCTGTACAGTGTCAGTGACTTTTAGATGTCCACAGCTTCACGTCCCTCCTGATTAATGCTATATACACGCCACTCCAACTTGGAGATATTTCAGAGAATCGGGGTAGAGAACATCGACGTATAGTTATACCTTTAGATGTGCCAAATAGTATTCCAACAGAACTTTGGCATTGGCAATGCTTTCGACAGTGCCAACAAAGACGAAGGGCACCTGACCCTCTTCTCGTGGGATCGTTAATCTGTAATATTATATGATATATTAATGATCTCACACACACGTAAATATCCTTTTCTTTTTCAATAAAATTACAATGTCCATGTTGGCAACAGAGACAGATTTCATTAAAAACCATCCTCTTTTATAAAACCACATGTGCAATTTATTATTTCTTCTCTCCGAAATTGTTCTACTTTTACCAGTTCACCGTTAATCATCATCATCATCACCCCTTCGCTCTCTGTAATAAGTCATCACATTTTTTTAATATAAAACTGGGAAAAACCTAACTGCAAAACTAACATCAACTTTATCATAACTTTAGTATTAAGATTAGATAACTTGTTAACAAAATAGATCTTTCTTTTCTAGGCATTATCTAATTTAATTTCAATCAAAACTCATTTTTAAATTTAATATTTCCATATATCTTAAATATGCATAAATTTTCTTCTAACTTCATATTTGTAATGCCATCAACTTTTCGCTTACTGAATATTTGCACAATGAACACCAATAGCTAGTCCCATCAAATCTTCTCGAACATTAAATTCATCGATATTATATCTAAAATGAGACAAATTTTACATTGCATATCTCTTTACACAATCTTGTTCAAGATAAAGTTTCTCTCTCTCTCTCTCCCTCCCCCCCCTCTCTCTCTCCCTCTCCGTAATATATATATATATATATGTATCAATTATAGCTTAGAAATAATATTAGAGATACTTTAGTAGATATAATTATCTATTTTATAATATATTTTTTGTTGTAACATGCTATAAATATATTTATATTACGAGAGAATATAATTGTTATCAATGGTTTGCATTTTGGCAGATATAAATGAATATGTTACTTGAAGCTGACTATATCTCTAAAAATGACAATTTTTCACATATGTGTCTAATAAATTTTCAACTAATACAATAGCCATGCAACGTAAATACATACACTTAGAAATAAGTTGAAATATTTTAAAAATAATTTCTCATGTTACCATAAAAACAGTCTAATTAATTAAAATATTATATATAATAACGTTAATTTATACATTACATGCAATCGAGACAAATGATGTATCAATTCATTCAAAACATGAATATTATAATTACACGATAAATGATCAAGTTTACATTTTAATATTTTGGCAATTGAGGCACATGCCGTTCCCTCAATTCCATATATCGTACTTGTACGTTTTATAACATTACCGGCATTATGTCTGGTAGGAGTTCTACTACAAGAACCGCGTCCTCGAGATTGGCTACCGCGACCGCCACGACCGCTGATACCCTCTTCCGGTCCTGCAACCATTCCTCGTCTTACGGGATGAAAACTGGGCATCAATCCTGCAGTCGATCAATGCATACTTCGTAGTTATTGATCAATTTCCAATTTTTCTTGCAGAAATTGCTCTACTTCCTACAGTATAAATCACACGATAATCATACGATTAAATTCAATTTTATTTTGCGACTCCTTCCTGCGCGATATCGGTTTCATATATATTTTTATGGAGATATTTCAGAGAATCGGGGTAAAGAGCATCGACGTACAGTTATACCTTTAGATGTGCCAAATAGTATTCCAACAGAACTTTGGCATTGGCAATGCTTTCGACAGTGCCAACAAAGACCAAGGGCACCTGATCCTCTTCTCGTGGGATCGTTAATCTGTAATATTATATGATACATTAATGATCTCACACACACACACACACACACACACACACACACACACATACACACACACACACACACATACACACACACGCGCGCGCGCGCGCGCGCGCACGCACGCACAGACGCACGCACGCACACGCCACACGCGCGCGCGCACACACACACACACACACACGCACGCGCGCACACACACACACACACACACACACACACACACACACACACACACGCGCGCGCGTGCGCGCATATATGTATACATACATACATGTCAACATGTATCTCTTTCTTTACCTGTATACAGTGTCAGCAACTTTTAAATGTCCACAGCTGCACGTCCCTCCTGATTAATGCTATATACACGCCACTCCAACTTGGAAAGTCGTTATTGTATAATCCTTGAATTAAAGTATCTATCACAACTCCGTTTAATAATATGAGTATAACGAGCAACCGAAACAGGTTATGTTTACTTACCTCGGATATTTGTCCATTCCAAGTGGGTTCGCCATTGCCCCGTTAGCCATTTATAAAAAATGTTGCCCGCTCAGCACGTGGCTTACGATGCACGGACGTGGGGTTGAACTTTGCTGAGCATATTTGAATTTTCTCTATATGCATAGAGAAAATATTAACCCCGCTAACCTCGCGACACGACACACACGAGCTGTCACCAGTGCCGCCAGAAAATGAGACGCGGCCCGGTCGTCATGGAGATGGAGGGGATACTCACACAAAACATGAACCACGTCCGTGTGCGCTCAGTGCTTCGATTGCCTTCGACTGAATAAAAGAAGGCAGACATATGATCTTCTGTCCTTCTTCCTCCCGCTCGATCCGTACCATAACTCGGGTGTCCGCATTTCATTTTACCACGCAGTCCACACACTGGCAATGTTATATGTATATGTACATACAATTTGTAATACTAAAATGAATAAAAATATTAAAATATTAAATATTAAATAAAAATAAATAATGTAACGATACACCATAATAACGTACCTACGATAATTCACTCCGCGTAAACGAGTGAATTATCGTAAGTTGCTACCGAAGTAACGCTCGCGTAAAAACGCAGTATATTTCTATTTTTATATTTAATTTAATATTTTTGTTACACAAATAGAAATGGCATAGCAATTTACATTTTTGCAACCAGTATTTTTTACTTTCCTGAAAGCGAGAATCGTGTATAATTGTGCAGACCATTGTGCAGATATGCGACCAATATGTACCAATATATACCAATATATTTATATTCTTCAAAATTATTTATTTAAATAATACACGTTTATTATACATTACCGTTATGTGAGTTATTGTATTATTATGATAAACTCATTTATGCTAGTAAAGACATATTAAAGTAAATGGAACATAATAAATAACACTTAATATCTATTAATAAATAATAATAAAATTCATGATTTATTCATAGTATAATGAATAAATAAACGAACATGTCCTTCGATATTACATATATTAAAGCACACAATTTGCGTGCTTAAGGAACAACGCAATCGCAATTCACAGTTTTGTAAATTGCACATCTTTACTTGCAGATCAGTACCGCCGGCATTTGCGTTACCCGATGTGCACCACGGGGAGGTTGCTCGGTCGGATTTTGCACATCATGCCCCAGCGAGAAATGACCCATCTTTCGACGTCGATTAGACGTCGATTCGATGGGGCATTTCTCGCTGGGGATGTCTAAGCTCTTACAGACATGAATGTCTTTTACAGACATATATATGTCTCTTACAGACATGAAGTTTCTTATAGACATGATGTCTTTTACAGACATTTTGTACATAATCGTTTTTTATGTCTCTATACCTTTGTGTCTACGATACTAGAAATCGCTCCGAGATCTCGGATGGAGAGAGAATTGACTAATCGCATTGGTCAATTGGCCGAATTGTTTAAATATGATTTGTTAAATCTTTCTCTGTCCGAGATTTCGGAGTGATTTTTAGCATCGTGGTTACAAGATTTACAGACATGGTTTCTTTTATAGACATGATGTCTTTAAAAGATACTTTACACGGCGCTGCTTTTATTTGCATTTGCTTTTATAGACATTATTGCATATCATTAAATGAAGAAAGATCAGCAATATTGTCATCGTCTGCAGGATATAATGTTAGACTACTTTTTTGCTTAGTAGAATGCTTAGCATATAATTTATTAGATGACATGAGAGATAAATGATTGTCATCAATTTTCATGTTTAAAATATTTTCCCCTCTGGCATGTAATGCTGATTTAACGACGCAAATAGCATTTACAGAAACTGATGACAGACTATTTCGTTTTTTCGTTTTTACATCTGGCAGATATGAAAATATTCTTTCTGAATCAGCATTCGAGTTAGGAAGTGATCGAATTGCATTTAGAAGAGATCTTAAATTGGGATATTTAATTTCGTTATTCTCACATTGCAAAATTTGCTTCCACATTTCATCAAAATTTAATTCTTTTAAATTCTGTTTTTCTGCTACAGTAAAATCTAAATGCAATGTTGACCATTCTTTCTTTAAACAGTCTTCATCAAAACCGCCAATGGTTTTAACGATAAAGGAAATATCATTGAATGACGTTTCTCTATCGATATCAAATAAAGCTGTATGCGATTTGAAAACTTTTAATTTAGACAAAAATTTGTCATTGATTGGTAATCTTTTACAAATTTGCTCGGCAGCAGTTATGTAAAATTGTAAACAATTTTCTCGAATATTTATAACTGCGTCCGTATGTCCTTCAATCATTAATTGACTGAGATATTCTTCGCATTGCGATCCTAAATTAATTTCAATCAAAGATTTATGATTTTCATTTTGTGAGAAATTAATTTCAGGCAAATATTTTAAAAGTTCTGGTTTTAAAAAATTTTTACAGATATCAATAAGAAAATCAATTACTTTCGACTGCAACAAATGAATCCTTGTTTCTTTAGCTTGAAAAAATGCATTAAAGACATTAAAAAATTGTAATATATATTTTAAGAATAATAAATATGGTTTTATGTCTATGTTCTGCATTACAGATAAAAGATATTCCCCCGATTCTGTTTTTTCACTTACAACCATTGTTCGAGAGCACGCGGTAGCGCGAGATAGCGCGAGGTAGAAGACGACCACAAATAACGACACAGCAAGTAACCGAAAAATAAAGTGTGTATTTACAAGTATATATGTACAGAGTTCGTTTTCTTGTAGAGAAAGGAAGCCGTGAGCGCGCACAGAGTTTAGCACGGCAACGGCGGCGGAAGCTATCAAGCAAGCGAATGCGTGTTGCAACGCGACAGGCGGCGTTAAGCGGTTTTCAAAAGCGGTCGTAGGCGAAAAAGCAGTTAAGCGAGTGCGATAGCAAAGCGGTATAGAACAGCGGGGTGCTAGCGGTGATCGGCGAGCGAAATCGTTTCCGCGGCGCTGCGGCGGTCTTTTATCACCTCCGCGGTGATGCTCCCTCCAAGCAGATCACCGATGATTTCGGGCGGGTGATTGGCCCTCGGCGGCCTACGTCATCGCGTTGACGTCACCGTTTTCACGTGCCGAGTAGAAGTGCTCGTTGCTTGTTTTCGGCAGCGGTGTTTATGGCATGAACTTTCTCCCTTGTTGGCGCGGTAGCGTGACTTTGTTATTGCCGAGCGAATGTCAGCGAATATTCCAGAATGCGACTGAGAGAAAATCCATGCCATAATCTGCTAATAATTATAGCGATTTCTTTAAAGACGAGCGAACCCCGACATGCAAAAGTCTCAATATATGCTGCTATCAAACGCGATTTCCGGCAGAGTAGCGCAATCTCAAACAACCATTTCATTCAAAAAATATTTAATAGTATCCCAATATTCAAGAATTCGTTCAACACATGAGTGGCGAGAAAGCCACCGCGTTTCTGCTAATTTTAAAATTTTATGATTTGTTTCTTGAAAACATTCACAAAATTCGCGAAAAATGGCTGTACGCTTCGGACTACTATTTATATATTTTGCAATCTTTCTTAAAAATTTGTCGCAAACTGTAGGTATTTTTTCACATGCGGCATGCGCAATCAATGCAGCGGAATGGCATGGACATGAAAGCGTTAATACATTTTTACACATTTCTTCAAGTTTTTTTTTAAATGATAAATGTTTCCCTGTCATGACAGAAGCATTATCGCATGACAAGGCAACAATATTTTCAAATGGTATTTGTAGTTTCAACATTTCTTGTTTAAAAGCATTAAATAATTTTTTTGCACTGCAATCTCTCGCATCGATATCAATCAATTTTACTAATTGTGAGTGAATATCTAATGTTTGAAGATTAACATATCGTACATGAAACGTCATCCATTTTTCATTTGTAATGTCTGATGTTTCATCAATAAAAATTGAAAATTTAGTATTTTGAATATTTTTGACTACACGATTAGTCTCAACTGGGCACAAAACATTCGAAATTATATTTGTACACTTTGTTCGACCCATACTCATACTTTCTAAAATCTCTCTACAATCCTCATCTTTTGCTAAATCTTTAAACAAATTGAGAATTATTTCTGCAGATGCAAACGAAATATTTCTTTCAACCATTACGGTGGCATATCGAATTTCAAATGACATTTTTTTCTTTTTAAACGGCAAAAATGTTTCGTTTTGCGCATTTAAATTTATATTCGACGAACTACTTTCTGTATTACATTTTTCCAAATTTTTTAAATGCATCTTAGAATCTGCATGACGATATATTTGAGATAAACCACCAACAATAGATTTATTACAAATTGAACAAGCAAATAAATTTTCTTTATGTGGCACTTCAAGTAACCACAGCTTAAATTGTTCAATCTGTAACCATTCTTGTTTAAATCGTCGTTTACCTGCTGCTTTATTTACAGTACTCGAGTTTACATCACTATTATTGAATGATGATGTACTTTTTGTGATATTATTTTTATGACATGCAGATTCCGCATGTCTTAAAACATGTGATGAACTGCACGAAAAATTATTATTGCATACAGTGCAATGAAAAAGACTATCATCAAATGATACTTTGCGTATCCAAGATTTAAAGCGATCATCAGTTAGCCAATTTTCAGAAAAAATTCGTTTACATTTCTTTTTCAATTGATCACACGTTTCCATGTTAATAATTAAATAATTAAGTAATTAAATAATAATAATAAAATTAACTTTTATTATTTGAAATTCTTCAAATTTTTAATACGCAATTTTTCATATGACTCACCACACGTCGAGTTGTCACATGAATCACCACTTGAGTCACCAGTGTCACCACACAAGTAATTATATTAATACAATAACGCGAATCCTCACAAGTCAAAGAACAATCAAGAACAATCAAGAAGAAAAGAACAATCAGGAACAATCAGTCAAGAACAATCTTCATCAAACTTTTATAAAAGCTCAATTCGCGAACTTTTATAAGAATACGAAGAATGCTCAGATTCGAAATGAAAGTTACAGCGTTTTTTTTCTCCACCTATGCACACAAAGACGCCTTATTTATTCGTGTCGGGTGTCGGCTTGTCAGCTGTCATTACACGAATAGGCGTTTTTTATTTGTTATACATAGGTGGAAGAAGAAAAACGCCGTGACTCGTTTGGATGACATGACATCTCTGCTTGAAAGAAGATTAAAGGACCTTAAAATGTCAAGTAAGTATTATACATTATTTATCACTAACTCACTCACTCATACTACGTTTACGCGAGCGTTACTTCTGTAGTAACTTACGATAATTCACTCGTTTACGCGGAGTAAATTATCGTAAGTTACTACAAAATCCCGTTTACGCGAAGGAATTATTGTAAGTTACTACAGAAGTAACGCTCGCGTAAACGTGTAGAGTGTCATTGAATGACACTCTATACAATAAGAAAATTACATCACACGCACGCCAATATTAGTTAACCCTTAAAGTGTATACGTTTTTTTCGGTATCTTCTAAGTGTATTTTAAAAAATCTAAAAAAATTCATGAAACATCTGTCTACATTGTAGTTGATGATTTTATAGTTATTTTGATAAACATCGGTTACAAACATCAGTTACAAGCAGATATCACTTTGGCTCGGACGCCGTAGACCCACATATACATGTTAAGGGTTAATTTAATTTAATTATATTACAGATTTTATTGTTATTATCTTCTTTCAGCTGAAGAGAATAAAGGAAACCTTGATCAAGACATGTTTGACGACGATCATTCTGCTCCACCCTGCTACACCCTGCAGCAGCTGCAAACAATAATACAGCAGCAGCAGAAGCAGCAGCAGCAGCAGCAGCGAGAACAGCAATCGTTGTCGCTGCAAATGAAGCACCTGCAACAGCAATTGCAGCGGCAGCTACAGAAACCGCAGCAACCGCAGCCGCAGCTGCAACCGGAAACGGAACAGCCGGAGCAGCAGCTGCAACAGCCATCACAGCAAGAGCAGCAACAAGATAAAAATAGTACGTATTTCTTTTTATATTAATAGTATCATATTCATCTATTATTTTTCATGATTAATTACATACACATATTCCGTTTACAATATTCCTTTATTTTTTTAGGACTCCGACGAGGAATGGGACGCGGGCGAGCGCGCGCGCGCTGGTATTCTCAGCGGGGACAAGGCCGCCCCTGGGGACGAGGCCGCCCCTGGGGACGAGGCCGCGCTTATATAATAAAAAATTATTATATAAATTTAAAAAAATGTATTGTAACGTACACTGTTGAAAAATTTTTGTAGTTTTGTTAAAAAAGGTTCTTGTTAAAATTTTTGTGTAAAATAATCAACACATAGGGGAGAGTGGGGTAATTGAGAACGGCGGGTAATTGGAAACAGCTAGGATAAGTAATACATCCCCCCGCACTACACCGTCCCGAACCTATTCAACGGCTGCAGCCGTTGAATAGGTTCGGGACGGTGTAGTGCGGGGGGATGTATTACTTATCCTAGCTGTTTCCAATTACCCGCCGTTCTCAATTACCCCACTCTCCCCTACGTGTGTAGATTTAACACATGCTTTATATGTTAATTAAACTTTACAAATTTAAAATGTAAAATTATTAAAATAATTTAAAAAATATGTTAAAGTAACACAATTTAAACGTATTTATTAAATGTGTTAAAATTTACAGAAAAAGAGTGTTGATTTTACTTTATAACAGAAGTAAGAATAAAAATTTACAGAAGAAGAATGTTGATTTTATCTTACGATCTTAACTTTAACATAAAAATTATGTTAATTGTACACATAATTAACCTCAAATTACGATCAGAATAACATTTCCTTTCTGTTAAAATATTTTAACATAGTATCGATGTTACCATTTAACACATCTATATTATGTTAAACTGACACAAAAATTTTAAACATGAAAATTGATGACAATTATTTATCTCTAATGTCATCTAATAAATTATATGCTAAGCATTCTACTAAGCAAAAAAGTAGTCTAACATTATATCCTGTAGACGATGACAATATTACTACTTATGACAAGATAGAAGGATCGGAGCGAGTTAAACTTGTGCACGATTTAAAATTAGCTGTCATCGATAATAAAGTAATTTTTGTTTATAATATATAATATATATTATATAACTTAAAGCAGATCCGGAATTTAGTTGCACATTTCGGGCCGATTCCCGAGGCGACGCCTCCTATACCCCCACTTTGTACCAATTTGTACATGTAATATGTATATATAATGTATGTGAGGTACAAGAGGGTGGCAGTGTGGTCTTGTGGTAAAGCGCCAGACTCGTAATCCCGAGGACCCGGGTTCGAGTCCACCTGACCACAGGAATTTTTATATTCCAAACTGCACCCCCCGCACGAGTGGGGCTCGTGCGGAGAAACTGGGCTATCTTTCGGAGGAGAAATTAAATTTGAATGTACCTCTTTGTATTTACAAGTAAAAGAAATTTCATATATAAAGGTCTAGTGGTCTAAAATTTATCATCTCTTCTATATCCGCGATCAGCTTTGTGTTCTTGATAAAGTTCTAACGACTGCTTAAATCAAATTTTCAAAAATTTGATTTTTTATTATTATATTATTATTATTTTATTATATTATTATTATAATTATATTATATTATATTATTATTATTATTATTATTATTATTATTTTATTATTATTATTATTTTTTTTTATTTTTTTATTATTATTATTTATTAATAGATATTAAGTGTTATTTATTATGTTCCATTTACTTTAATATGTCTTTACTAGCATAAATGAGTTTATCATAATAATACAATAACTCACATAACGGTAATGTATAATAAACGTGTATTATTTAAATAAATAATTTTGAAGAATATAAATATATTGGTACATATTGGTCGCATATCTGCACAATGGTCTGCACAATCATACACGATTCTCGCTTTCAGGAAAGTAAAAAATACTGGTTGCAAAAATGTAAATTGCTATGCCATTTCTATTTGTGTAACAAAAATATTAAATTAAATATAAAAATAGAAATATACTGCGTTTTTACGCGAGCGTTACTTCGGTAGCAACTTACGATAATTCACTCGTTTACGCGGAGTGAATTATCGTAGGTACGTTATTATGGTGTATCGTTACATTATTTATTTTTATTTAATATTTAATATTTTAATATTTTTATTCATTTTAGTATTACAAATTGTATGTACATATACATATAACATTGCCAGTGTGTGGACTGCGTGGTAAAACGAAATGCGGACACCCGAGTTATGGTACGGATCGAGCGGGAGGAAGAAGGACAGAAGATCATATGTCTGCCTTCTTTTATTCAGCCGAAGGCAATCGAAGCACTGAGCTCACACGGACGTGGTTCATGTTTTGTGTGAGTATCCCCTCCATCTCCATGACGACCGGGCCGCGTCTCATTTTCTGGCGGCACTGGCTGTCACGTCGGTCACATCGCACGACACACACGCACGAAACTCGCGCGAAACTCGCCGCGATCTCGATCACCGGCTTCGACCGGCCAATCACGCACGCGGAAAAGGGGCAACAATACGACTCGACCACGGGCCAACTTCTCGCGTCCACATGGATTTTTTTATTATGGATTACATTCTTCAGCCTTTTTTAACCCCTATTTTATATATAACTTATTAAGATTAGATTGATTAGATCCAATTTTGTAAAACTTTTATGTTTGTGTACGCATTCCCCGAAATTTAAAAAATCTGTATCTCGTGAAGCAACAATCCAAACCTTAATGAATTATATATGAAATAAGAGTAGAAAAGACTGAAGAGATGAAATAGACCGATATCTCAAAATTTTGAGGAAGTTACAGCGAAAATAAACATTTTTGACAATATAATAAAAAAATGCCAATAAATAAAAAAAACTTGCACATTGCTTCCTCATAGTTTTAAAGTGTTCAAATTAGAAATTAGAACATTACTTTCTCATAGTTTTAAAGTGTGAATGTAGAATGCAAATTATAAATTTGCACACTGAGAAATCAACATTAAATTTTGCTCAGAAAGCTTCCTCTATGATGAAGCAATTATTTGTATACATTTTTTTATTATTTTGGCTTTCTCATAGAGGAAGCTTTCTGAGCAAAATTTAATGTTGATTTCTCAGTGTGCAAATTTATAATTAGCATTCTACATTTACACTTTAAAACTATGAGAAAGTAATGTTCTCTAATTTGAACACTTTAAAACTATGAAGAAGCAATGTGCAAGTTTCAACTTACACACTTTATGTATATAATTTATTTTTTTTATTATTATTTGTTATACTATTATATCAAATATTTTTTCTAAAATTATTTAAATAATCTCATCCGTCTTCCAATACTATAATTTTTAAACATTAATTGCTTTTATTTTTATTTTTATATTTATATTAAAAATATAGGGTGGTGTGGGGTGATGTGCAACATGGGGTGATGTGCAACGTTTCCGATTCCTGGTCTGCATGTCGACATTTGACAGAACCGCATACTGCCATGTGTTTGTGTCGACAGTCCCTTGTTTTAGATAAATAACTCGCGAGATAGCACGCACCCTGGTTTGCTGTACGAAAAGCGAGTTAAATTTCTTGAGCTGAAAGTTTTTTTTGCTTTTCACATTTATAGTGATTTCGTGAATTGGTTTTAGTCATCTTATAGGTAAATATTTTTATATTGTTAGTTTTTCAAGTGCTTTTGATAATCCAAAGCGATTTTGTGATTTCCTTACATTGTGTTGGTGTCACGCCAATGCGCAAAATAGCGTGTTTGGGGTTATGTGCAACACTTTTTTTGGGGTGATGTGCAACACTCATTTTTTGCTAGTTTATCGCTATTTTACGATTGAACATGTGTATATGAAGTGTTTTAATGCATTTTTCAATGTGTTTAGTCATTATGCCACGAAAGTATAAAAATAAGGGTATCGCTGTTCCGTTCAACTATTTTACTTGTGACAACTGCGATTCAGATGATGAAAAATGAAGTTTTTTGCGTTTTTCCTTTCATTATATTAATTTTTAAGCGATAAATAAATAAGAAATCAAATAAAAAATGATTTTTTTTGTGAAATTTCCATTTGTCAGAGGTCGATTACAACACAGTGAAATTTTTTGTTCACCAGATTTCGATTAATTTGTATTTAAGGGGGTCGTCTAGTCAAGAGGCTGTTTTTTTGTCTTTTTTGAGAATTTTTTGTAAGAAATCATAAGAATACACTATGTTGAAACTTTTACATCATATTTATTGATATTTGAAGAGTATTTAGAAATTTTTCCAAGTTGATATATGGCCAAGAATCCGCTGTAGAGCGCCCCGACGACAGCTGCGTAAAAAAAAGTTGTTGAACGGTACCCACGATTCCGGATCTCCAGTTCATCCTAAAAAAAAAAAAAAAATCCTCTTAATCTGTGGATGTGTGGCTATCGTGTGAACTAGAACCAAATAAAAATATTGAAATTTCAATTTTTGCCAACGTTTTGAAAAAAAGTTTCATTTTTCGGTATATTTTTTGACACTTAAATTTAAAAATAAAAAAAACTATATAACATATGTTAATTATTCTAGTTCGGACGAAAACTAGGCGTATACAGGAGATGTGTGCAAAATTTCAGCGAAATCGGTTGAAAACTTTTTGAGATATTATGGGTACCGTTTTGAAAAATACTGTTTTGAGAAAAACGCGTTTAAAAGTTTGAGAACGTATTATACGAAAATAACTTTACTTACGATTATTCGGCAATGCCTGGACCATATAATACACCTTCCTCTTTCTCCTGGAAATCACGGAGACTTGATGCTTCTTCCCGATTTTCAATCCGAGACTGTTTAGCCGAATTGGAGGAGCGTCGTTCGGAGCGGTGAAGGCGATCGTTGTCACGCTTATATGCGTAATTACTGACATGTAAGCCAATCTTTAATCCCAGCGTTTCCATTACTTTTAACACTCCTTTGAAGCCGTCATTAAAAATAATTACTGCCAAAAAAGTGGCTAATTCAATGACCTTGGGCCCAGAATGGAGTGTTTTCGGCGCGAACGTCCAAATCAAAGAGTTTAGTGACTCGTTGTTGTTCTGTGTCTCAGCTCCCAAACATCTTTGTAGTAAGTCTTCCCTGGACAAGTCTTCGTAGATGGGCTTAATGACTTCTTGAACACGACTGTTTAAAGGAACTCTAGTATGCTTAAAATTGTCTAGAAGTCCGAGAGATTCCGCCTTCTGCCATTTGCACCAGCTGTCTTCACCTTCTGGGCAATAATCGTGCTGCGGATTATCGTCACTAGAACAGCAGTGGTAATAAGTCGCCCAAATCTCTTTCTTCATCTTCTCCATTGAATCTGGATTTCTTCGTATGGCCAAACCGTAGAATCTTGTCAATTCTCCAATAAGCTTATCAGTCAGCTTACCAGAACCTTTTCCATCGATTCCCTTATTAGTTTTTTTTACATTACGAAGCCTCGAGCCCATTCTCTTCTCTACATGACCTACGCACTCTTTTTTTACAACTCTCTTTTCATCTGTATACGGATTAGCATTTAAAATTCCTTTGAAAGTTTTGCCATCTCCGTCTCCAATGTACGTCAAGTACTTTACGCCGTGTTTTTCTACTGAACGAGAAAACATTTCAATAATAGCGTCAATTTCCATTTTTCCAGAGCTGCCACTGTGATTTATAGAACAATTTTCGTAATTCGATAACCATTCTTCGTAGCCAAGAGGATCTGAATTTTTTTTATTCTTCCACATATTACATCCAGCACAAAAAGAGCTTTTTACGCAAGTGTCAAGAACCTTTTTTGAATATTTTCCAATTAATGTTGATACGCCGAAAAGGGAAGAAAAGCCTCTTTTCTTCCAAGTTCCATCTCCAGATACAGTTAACTCGTCTTCAGGATGTCCATCTTCCTTATTCAGTTCTTTTTCTTTTTTTACAGCTACAAACAAAGATACTTCGTACACGGCGGATGCTGCAGCGTGTATGTTTTCTAAAATTGAATAATAAGTGTTTTTGGCTAAGCCATGTCCCAAATCCATAATTCCGCAAAATAAATTAGCACCTTCTAAACCTATTCCTAAAAGTCGCAATGTAAAAATAAAACGTCTGTTGATTTCAAATGCAGTATTTATTATCGGCCCCGAATTAATTAGCTGCTCACTGCACTCACACTGCATTAAAATTTTAAATCCTAAGCATCGTATACGTGACGGGTTGAATGTTATTGTTTTGTGGCACTTCTTACAAACTACTGCAGACGAAATAGCTTGAAATACAGCCGTAAATTCTAAAATGCAGTAGAAAAACGTTGGTGTCAGTGTGACTCCTATATCATTGTTTTCTAATAATTTCTTCGCTGACGTACTAGCGAATGCTGTTTCATTTTCAACAGTGTGCCTGTTTCCCGAAAACTTGCGTTTTGTGCTCCTGTCAGGATGCACTCTTGCACTTCTCGAACCTTTTCGATCCATTTTGCACTAAATTATCCGCGACAAAAAGAGTAAAAACAAATATAATATTAAAGTAAATAAAAATAAATAGTAAATATAATATTGGCCTCTACGAAACGTAGTACCTGAAAGAGTCGCACGGCCGCAGCAGCTGCCGGCGCGCTCCGAATATCTGTTCCGTTTTACGCCTGTAACTTTATAACGACATCGAATTTTGAAAAATCCTTTTAGCCACGTATTTTACATGAGTTTTAGAGGTGATTTATGAAAAAAAATTTCGATTTTTTTGACCCGACAAAGTAGACGACCCCCTTAAGAAGCCCAAATTTAACATTTAAGTCGATTGATGTCGATATTCATGCATTTTTTACCTTAATTTTACCTGTGTTGCACATCACCCCAAGATTTTTTGAAAATGCTAAAACAGACGTTTTTGAAAACTCGAAAAATTTTTAAGAAAAATTAAAAATTTTAAAAATCTAATCATGCAGAATTTTAGTATTTTCCTTCCTCTACATTATACAGCCATGATATATTCAAGAATTTGATTTTTGGATGTTTTCCGAGCAACGAAAAAAAGTGTTGCACATCACCCCACACCACCCTACATACATAATTTTAATATAAATATTATTACCGATTTAATATAAATCGGTAACAAAAAATTATACACTTTATAGCACTCCCCAGAAATTAATTTGGCAATTAAACCCATTCTCGAACAATTAATAAAATTTTTGAACCGATTTTAACTAAATCGATAAATCGGTAGATTAATGTAAAATTAAATCATTAAAATTTTTGAACTTGTTTCAACAAAAGCGAACCGGTTTTAACTAAATTAATAAATCGGTAAATTAATGGAAATTAAATTATTCCTGTTGAGGTGGCTGCCCTGGACGGTCTGCACGACAGCGCTCGAGACGGCAGCGCATACGCCATCTGATTTCACTAGATCCGGTTCCGCGCTACTCGCCCACAGAAAGACGTCCCGCGTGCACGCGTGCCTTGTTACGATCCGCTATTGCATTCTCTGTATCAGTTTCACATCAGTCTTGTGCAAGACGTACCGTATCAGTTTTACGTACCGTATTAGTTTATTGTATCTGTTCAAGAAGAGTACGTCAAATACATTCGTTCGTAACTATAAGGTGCCTGAGTTACTCTCCTAACCGTAACAGGTTATGGGCCCAGGCCGCGCGCCAAGAATTATACGCGTGAATAAAGAGTCGCCGTGCGCTAATTAAAGAAATCGAGTGAAATCGAAATATGACGAGAAACCAAAATGAACTCTAACGTCGTTAGAATCGAAACTCTGAACCGTGTTAATTATGACACGTGGAAACTTCAGATGCAGGCACTTTTGGTGAAAAATGACGCGTGGGGTTATGTGAACGGCGACATCGTAAAGCCGGAAGATAATGCAGCCGCCATTACTGCATGGGTAACTTCCGACGGCAAGACAAAATCAGATATCATCTTGAGCATCAGCCCGTCCGAACTGAAGCAGATAAAGGGATGCAACACTTCAAGAGAGGTATGGCTTAAACTCGAAGGAATTTATCAGTCCAAAGGGCCGGCGCGAAAAGCTACCCTGCTTAAGCAGCTAATGCTGCAGCGTATGGACGACGGAGGCGATATGAAGGACCACCTGGGTAAATTCTTTGACGCTGTGGACAAATTAGAAGAGATGGAGGTAAAAGTAGATAGAGATTTACTTTCAATAATGCTACTGTATAGCTTACCCGAGAAATACGAGAATTTTAGATGCGCCATTGAATCAAGAGATACACTTCCGACCCCAGACGTCCTGAGGATAAAAATTACAGAAGAGTATGAGGCGCGCCTAAATGAAACGCGGAATCCAAGTCAAGTCATGTACTCGGCAAAGCATCATCCAGGTAAACGCAACTTCAGGAAGCTCAAGGAAGGAGGATCGAAACCTAAATCAAATGAAGGTCCAAGCAACGGGTCATTCAAATTCAAATGCCACAAATGCCATAAAGTCGGTCACAAGGCTATCGACTGTGGCGAGAAGAAAAAGGACGTGGCGAAAAACGCCGAAGACCTAAGCCTCTACGTCGATGAAGCACTGCAAACTTCAGAAGAAGAGACGTCGTACTGGTGTTTAGACAGCGGAGCCACATCACATTTATGCAATGATCCCGAATCTTTTTCGAAATTGGAAGAAGGGAAAATCGGGCAGGTAAATATGGCGAATAATAGCTCCACTGCCATTAAAGCTAGAGGAACGGCAGAGATCTATAGTGATGCGCTAGGTAAGATCATGAAAATTTCTCTCAATGATGTCTTACATGTGCCAGAGCTTCGTACAAATCTAATGTCTGTATCTAAAATCACTGACAAGGGATTCGAAGTGCTATTCAAGAGGGACAGAGCCGACGTACTGGATAAGGACGGCAACGTGAAGATGATCGCGAATCGGACAGGAAACCTTTACTACATCGACGAATGCCACCAGCCGCACGGACGCTCGGTAGTCGCCAACGTTGTTGAAGCGTCATATAATTCACTTGAAACATGGCACAAACGAATGGGCCATTTAAACGTCAAAGATCTAATTGAAGCGAGCAACAACCGAGTCCTAGAAGGCGTTTGTATCAAGCAATCGAGCGAGGAAACGCATTGCGAAACTTGTCTGAAAGGGAAAATGACAAGATTACCTTTTTCTACTAATCCTCGAAAGCAGCTGGACGTCCTTGAAATCATCCATTCCAATGTATGCGGACCGATGCGTCACGAATCTCTAGGCAAGGCCAGATATTTTGCAACATTTATCGATAAATCCACTCGTTGGTGTGAAGTACGCTTTCTCAAATCAAAGGATGAAGTCTTCGATGTCTTCAAAGAAGTAAAGGCAACATTCGAAAATCTCAAGGGTAAAAAGATCAAATTCTTACAAAGCGACAATGGCGGAGAATACGTAAATCGAAGATTCGACGACTTACTCAAGTGCTCTGGAATCTCGAGAAGATTATCGGTGCCCTACCACCCGGAACAAAACGGGCTAGCTGAACGAAAAAATCGTACCCTGCTTGACACCGCTTGTTGTCTACTGATTGGAGCCAACCTACCGTCACATTTTTGGGCTGAAGCCGTGAATACGGCCAACTATCTACGCAATCGAAGTCCAACGACCTGCTTGAATGGAAGGACACCCTATGAAGCCTGGAATGAAAAACCTCCGAATCTGAGCCATTTGAGGGAATTTGGCTGTAAGGTATTTTGCTTGGACACGTCAGTCGGAAAAAGAAAATTGGAGGCTCGCTCCAGGGAAGGCGTACTTGTAGGATACTCCGAAATATCCAAAGGATATAGAGTATGGATACCAGCGGACAAAAAGGTTGAGATAAGTCGCGATCTAAAATTCCTGGAAGGACGCAGTATTGTTCAAGAAAAGTCTGAAGAGTCGGTTTTAGAGGACGAAACAGACGTGGCCAATTCCGAACCGGAAACCGTGGAAGTCGAGATCCAAAATAATCTTCCATAATAATCTTCCTTCTGAGAACAACGAAGATGCTGAGAGCGACGTAAACGATGACGTTGTAGAGGACGGACAGGGAGTTGAAAAACGCGGACGCGGTAGACCACGAATTTTGAGAACTGGCGAAAGGGGTCGCCCTAAGAAGCAGTATCAGGTCGCTCGAGAGGAGCGAAATGACGAAGCAGTCGAAATTGTCAGCGAGGAGGAAACAGCTCTGCTATCGGAAATACCGATCAAAGAAGCAATGTCGGGACACGATACGGAAGAATGGCTGAATGCGATGACCGACGAAGTACTGTCCATCATCAAGAATGACACCTGGGAGCTTGTGAAACGTCCCGAGAACAAGACAGTAATCGGTAGTCGTTTTGTTCTTCGCAATAAGCTGAATCCAGACGGATCCATTCTGAAAAGGAAGGCACGTCTAGTCGCCCAAGGTTTTCTACAGAAGCCCGGAGTTCATTTCAATGAAACTTTCTCACCTGTGGCCAGACTAAGCTCAGTGCGAGTCGTCATCGCTGCTGCCATTAAACTCAACATGAAGATTCGACAATTTGACGTATCGACGGCGTACCTCAACGGCGAGCTCGAAGAAGTTTATGGAACCTCCAAAGTATTTACAACAAATATTAAAATGCATTTACCAAATGACAACGGTCGGTCACGACATTCGACAGAAAGCGAGAGAGATGTTGGAGGAATTAGAGCAAGGCAACAGGGCTTGTTTCTTGAAGAAAGCTATCTACGGACTTCAGCAGGCCGGAAGAGCCTGGAATAAGAAGCTCAATAAGGTTCTCAAAGAAATGGGAGCTCAACCCTTTAACGCCGACCCGTGCGTGTACAAACTAAGGCGGAAAGGAGCCTACGCGATCATAGTGACTTACGTAGACGATATCATCGTAGCGACTGATTCCGACGATCTGTTAAACGAGATTGAACAGAATCTTCGTCAACATTTTGACATAAAAAATCTAGGCGAAGTGCATCACTGCCTTGGAATGGAATTTCGCCGAACTGCGGATGGTATTCATATAAATCAAAAAGGCTACATCAGTGGGTTGCTGAAGAGTTACGGCATGTCCGATTGCAAGCCGGTTGGAACCCCCATGGATCCCAGCGTCAAGTTGAGCAATCCGGAGGGAGAACACAACGCGGAAGGAGATAAGTTACCATACAGGGAGCTAGTAGGCGCTCTCAACTATCTGGCAGTTGCTACACGACCCGACATCAGTTTCGCCTGCAGTTTTCTAGGACAGTTTAACAACCACTACGACGAAACTCATTGGGTCGCAGCAAAACGTGTATTAAGGTACCTCAAGGGTACAATGGATGTCGGTCTGTTCTACACGCCCACCGACAAACCCCTCTCTGGTTTCGTAGACGCCGACTGGGGCGGAAATCTGGAAGATCGAAAATCATACACCGGAATCTGCTTTATCTGGAGCGGAGGACCTGTCACCTGGGACTCAAGGATTCAGCGAAGCGTCGCCTTATCGTCGAACGAGTCCGAATACATGGGGCTTTCTGACGCATCGAAAGAAGCTATATATCTTCGTGGGTTTCTCGAGGAACTGGGATTGAAGGTCTCCGGCCGTACCCCGATATTCAACGACAATCAGGGTGCAATCAAACTTGCCGGGAACCCCGTACATCATGCACGAAGCAAACACATTGACGTAAGATATCATTTTGTACGCGAATCCTTATCGAATGGTTTGATTTCAGTCGACTATGTTCCCACCGATCAAATGTTGGCCGATATCCTCACGAAGGGACTCAACCGTACCAAGCACCTGCGTCTTATGGAGATGTTAAGACTGAGACCCTGTCGTATCAGCCCGAGAGGGGGTGTTGAGGTGGCTGCCCTGGACGGTCTGCACGACAGCGCTCGAGACGGCAGCGCATACGCCATCTGATTTCACTAGATCCGGTTCCGCGCTACTCGCCCACAGAAAGACGTCCCGCGTGCACGCGTGCCTTGTTACGATCCGCTATTGCATTCTCTGTATCAGTTTCACATCAGTCTTGTGCAAGACGTACCGTATCAGTTTTACGTACCGTATTAGTTTATTGTATCTGTTCAAGAAGAGTACGTCAAATACATTCGTTCGTAACTATAAGGTGCCTGAGTTACTCTCCTAACCGTAACAATTCCGGCTTCCAAAAAATCGGTAACAAAAAATTATACACTTTATAGCACTCCCCGGAAAATTTTACCCCTATTTCATATATAATTCTTTAAGATTCGGTCAATTATTTCCCGAAAAATTAAAAAAATTGGAAAAATCGGTTTCCAGAAAATCGATAACGAAAAACTATACACATGGCACTCCCCGGAAAATTCTACCCCCATTTCATACATACCATTTTTAATTATACACTTTATGGCACTCCCCGGGAAATTCTATATATATATCCCTGTTTTATATACAATTCTTTAAGATTCGGTCAATTATTTCCCGAAAAATTGGAAAAATTACGGATACTGGTTCCAAAAAAGATTGATAACGAAAAACTATACAGTTTATAGTACTCCCCGGGAAATTCTACCCCTGTTTTATGTACAATTCTTTAAGATTCGGTCAATTATTTCCCGAAAAATTGGAAAAATTTCTGATACCGGTTTTCAAAAAGATCGGTAACGAAAAATATACACTTTATAGCACTCCCCGGGAAATTCTACCCCTGTTTTATATACAATTCTTTAAAACTCAGTCAATTATTTCCCAAAAAATTGGAAAAATTTCGGATACCGGTGCCCAAAAAGATCGTTAACGAAAAACTATACACTCTATAGCACTTCCCGGAAAATTCTACCCCTATTTTATATACTTTTGGTAAAAATTCGGTCCAATAGTTTTTAAGTTAAAAACGTTCAAACATACACCACCCGTAAGAATTTTATATATTATTATGTATATGTATTTATTGTGTTTCCCCACAGGGTTTACAAAGCGTTTTATTTTTATAGGAATGTTCGCGAGGAACGTTCCCAAACCTCTTACACAGACATCAAAAACAAAACGAATACAAATCAATCTCAACATCCGCGTCAAGCCTCTTACAAACAACAACCTCAAAGTCAAAACTCGAATCATAAATCAAAGTATCTCTTCCTCGTGTTCCTTTTCCTCTTCCTTCTCCTCCGCTCTTGTACCGGCCCCCTCCTTTGTCCCCCCCTCTTCCTAACTCAGCCTACCCTCGATTGGCCCAGTCCCTCTTCCCTCCGGCCTCCCCATCATCGTCCGACTCCATTAGCAGTTTCTCCCCCATACCTTTGGAGATTTTATCCTCCTCAGATCTCCCTGTACTCCTGCTTATTCTCCCTTCCATTTTCTCCTCTCTCTCTCCCCTCTCTCTCTCTCTCTATCTCTCCTTTCCACCGACTTGTCCTCAACGATCTTCACTCCTACCCTATTTTCCGCCTTTCTCCTCGCCTTTATCACCCGCCATTTCTCCTCTTCGTCTTTCAGCTTTACCAATAGCGTTAACCAAGCTCCTCTCTGTCCTATCACAAACACATCCCTTACCGTCACCCTTATCTTTAATCCTTCTGTAAATACCTCCTTCACCTTCTCCCAGTGCGAGCCCTTATCTCCCCATACCTCCTTCTCCACCCTTAAAATTACGTTCCTTTTCCTCAGTTCATCCTCGTTTCTCTCGCCCACCCCCGCCCACCATTTCTTCTTCACCCCCACACTCTCTTCGATGTCCTCCCTCTTCCTTTTGCCTCCATTTTGTTCCATTCTCTCTATCATTCTCTCCATTCTCCTTACCTTCTCCTCAAGCCCCTCTATCCTCTCCTCCTTCTTTTTATCCACCTCTTTCTTCTCCTTCACCATCTTCCTTATCTTCTCCACCAACTCCTCTATCCTCTCCTCCTTCCTTCTCTCCACCTCCTTCTTTTCCTTCGCCATCTTCTTTGATTTCTCCTCCACAATCCTTCCCACCGCCTCCGCTATTATTTTCCCCTCTTCCTCCATTCTGGGTAATCCTGGGTAATATGTAACCAATTCTCCTATACACCCTTTCTTACTCTCACTACCTTACTTCTATCTCTTGACTCCCCCTCTTATTCTCTCTCCTTCCTTCTACCCCCCTTACGCGTACCTGCCTAATTCCACCCTTACTTACTTACTTCTCTCCTCTTTTCCTCGCTAATTCCTTCTCTCCCTTCCTTCCCCTCTTTCTCTTTTTTCGCTTCTTTTCCTTGGCTGCAGATTCCTTTTCCGTCTCCTCTCACTTACCTTCGCTCGCACTGCTATCTTACTACCTGCCACGTGCCTTCTTCTCGCATTTCCCTCTCTCCTTCGACTATCGCTCTATCGCTCCATCGATCCCGCCTATTTCCCAACGACAAGCGGTGCCAACCTTGTATGTATTATTTCCCCTCCCTTCGTCCTTCATTCCTCCATCTCCTTCCTTCCGCCTTCCTTGCTTCAGCCATTTCTCCGCTTCCCTCCTTTCTGCCACTGCTCTCTCCCCCTCCTTCCCTCTCTCTCTCTCCTCCCGCTCGCCACCTTCCCTCCTTTTTATTCTGTCTTCGCTCTGAAACAAAAACCCACTTCCTTTCCCCTCCCCTTTCTTCCTATGTCCCTCGTCCTCGCCCGTATCCATACCCTCGCCTCCACCGCTTTATCCTCGTCCATCTTCCCCCTTAATCTACTTCCCTAGCTCCTTTCTCCTTGCCTCCAAGGTCCAGCTCACGCACGCCCGTCATCTCTTCTCCTTCCTCGTTCTACCACTCCGTCGCTTTCTCTCCTTCTCTTTCCATCACCTGTCTATCTGTCCGGCTTCTTCGGTCATTCGATCCATCGATCTGTCGCGACGCCTCCCTGCTCCGTTCCATACCTGCCGCGCCACCATCGACAATCCCTCTGTCTCGCGACAGATCGATCGATCGCCCGATCGATACTCCCTGCTGCCAACTCGCTCAGCTCCCTCGTCGTGTAACCTGGGCTGCTACCTCCATTCCTTCACTCCCGCCCTTCTCCCTAACCTCACTTTCCACGTGCCACTTCACCAACGATTCCCGTCTCCTCCAGACCACCTTCCGCTTCGCCTCCATTCTCCCGTCTTCCTTTCGCACTCCCCTATCTACCCCCTTCAATCAACACCTTCCTCACCTCTCAATCTCTCCCTTCATCTCCTTTCACTCTCCTACCATTTATCCACCTGTTCCCCCGCCGAGGGCTACGGAGGACTCCTCTATATATTAGTATATATAGTATATGTAGATTACTATATATATATATATATATATATATATATATATATATATATATATATATATATGTTACGGGCAAAGTCCGCATGGTGTGCAGTGTCGGCATTGCCCGGGCAATGTCAGCATTGCACAACGCGACTGGGCAAAGTAGTTTATTAGCGGACATTGCCCGGTTTGATGTGGGCAAAGTTAACACTGCCCATCCAGCGATGGCAATGTCAGCAACGATTATCACATTGCGGACTTTGCTCGGTTCCAAGTGTGCAATGTCGACAATGCTAAATCTCCGTGGGCTAAGCTGCGCTAAATGTCCGTCTATTTAGCGCAGCTTAGCCCATGGAGATTTAGCATTGTCGACATTGCCCACGGAGTCCGTAGTAGTCTAGGTTTCTCAATTTTTGGGACAAATATTTATGTAATAAAATTATTAGGTGCAAATTTAACAGTATTTATTAGAATATAGATCATGATACAATAGTACATCATCCCGCGCTCACGCCAGTGTCGCCAACTGATCCGCGGGGATTGAGAGCCACTCGAGAGTCGGGCGGTGGGAATACGCAATACGCACACGAAAAAGAAGTACGTTCGCACGTGTGCGTATCCCCACCGCCCGACTCTCGAGTGGCTCTCAGTCCCTGCGGATCAGCTGGCGACATTGGCGTGAGCGCGGGATGATGTACTGTTGTATCATACGATTACGTTAATGTACGAGACTCGTAACAGTGGAAAATTGTCGAATATTTTACGTAAAACTGTACCTTGTCTTTGAAGTTTTGAGCGAAATTGTATTCATTACTTGTGTGTCATGTCAGTCATATGTGATACGGACTTAGAAAGAGATCAAATGCGTCAGAAGTTCGAAGAAAAGTTAAAATCTTTAAAGCTACGTGTAAATTCTTTTTTAATAGAAAATGCAAACGCATATGAAGATTTAATTTCTGCGGTAGAAGAAGCAAAGGTGAGGACCAAAAAAACACACACCGATTACAGACGCCTTAAAAGATACGATGTGTTATCTATAGGTGAATCTAAGAAACTTATTCAACCTTTGTTAAAAGACGAGAAGGAGATTAAGTATTACACATATAATGAACAAGTTTTTGATATTATCCATGCGGCACATCTGGAAACCGGACATGGCGGAAAACATAAATTAGAAAAGAATATTAAAACGAAATACGTAAATATAACGAGAGAGGTAATTCATATTTACCTTGAGCTTTGTCTCATCTGTAAAAAGAAGAAAGCTCACCCCAAAAAAGGTGTTGTAGTTAAGCCTTTGATATTTAAAGAAATCAATCACCGAGCACAAGTAGACCTGATCAATATGCAAACAAGCCAAGATGGAGAATATAAATTCATTTTAAATTATCAAGAACACTTAACCAAATTTGTGTATCTTCGCCCGCTAAAGACCAAGACTGCTGCAGAAGTCGCTTATAATCTTGTAGACATATTTTGCGTTATCGGTGCTCCATCCGTCTTACAATCAGACAATGGAAGAGAATTTTGTAACAGCGTTATAGAGGAATTAAAAAATATGTGGCTTGATCTTAAAATAGTGCACGGCAAACCAAGACATTCTCAGGTAAATATTTACAATTAGGGCCCCAACGAGAAATCAATTGAAATTGACATATATTGTCAAGGACACCCTCCCGAGTAACATGCAAGTGATTTTAGTCGGGGGTCGCTTTTTATTAAAAAGTTATTAACAAAAAAAGTTTGGAAAATATAGCAGCTATTTTTGAGTACTAATAAACATAAATAATTGATATTTATGTGGAAATAGTATATGTATGAACGCATAGGTTAGATGACGCGCTTTAAACACTTAAATACTTTTAAAGCGCGTCACTAACGTACATAGGTTAGATGACGCGCTTTAAACAGTTAAATACTTTTAAAGCGCGTCATCTAACCTATGCGGACGTATAATTTCCGTTTTAATTACGCCACATTTTCGCAAAAACTCTATTAATTCATTTTGCCTTCCACACATGGATAGAAATTCAAATAATTTCATTTTTCCGTAGATTGTTATCGCAGGACCACTAACAGACTGAAGTGTTCGATCGTCGATCGAACAATGTGACCTATAATGTTATGATCAAGAGACATGGTAGTGTCTCGTGCCAAGTACACACAAAGCGAGACCGCATTTTCGTATCATAACACGTGTGTATGTCCTGCTTCATAGAAGTTGTGATTTTCGTTAAAGCAGGGCACACACATTATGATTTTTGTGCCTTCGGGGTGTCGTAGCTTCCAATACTCAAAATAGCTGCTATATTTTTCAAACTTTTTTTGTTAATAACTTTTTAATAAAATGGGACCCCCGACTAAAGTCACTTGCATGTTACTCGGGAGGGTGTCCTTGACAATATATGTCAATTTTAATTGATTTCTCGTTGGGGCCCTAATTGTAAATATTTACCCATTCTCAGAGCCAGGGTAGCGTTGAACGTGCGAACCGAGATGTACAGGATATACTCGTCGCCTGGATGGAGGACAACAATTTGTCTAAATGGAGTGAAGGATTACGTTTCTGCCAATGGAAGAAAAATACCAGTTGGCATTCTGCAATCAAACAAACACCCTATGAAGCAATGTTTGGAAGAAAGGCTCACGTTGGTCTTCAATCATCCCAATTACCGTCGTCGGTAATAAATGATATAGTAACAGAAGAAGAATTAGAACACGTAATTGATTCAACTGAAGTACGTAATGACAATGGATCATCTGAGAACACCAACAATACACTCATTGCTGAAAAAGTTCGCGAAAACATTAATTGTCCTGAAAATGTAAATTCTGCATCGATTGTCGTAACATGTTCTGTTTGTGAGAAAGGAGATGGTGATATATATCACTGCATAGAATGCAAGGCGTCTGTTCATAATTTTTGCGGCGAATCACAAGCAGAAGCCTCTATCATTTTATGTCAGAATTGCATAGTCAAACGCGATCTCATTTCTAACAAAATTAAAGCAATAGATGGTATTCAAAAGCAAGCAAAAAAAATGTTACGTCTAAGTGAAAATAAATTTCCACCTGCTGAAGTTGGTACGTCCGTAACTATTCCATTGCCAAGTGTTGATCGCAATAAAGGTGATCCGAGAAATATTATAGACGTCATATTAGAAGTGACAGAAGATGGATTTTATAAGATTGGCACCAAGAGCGGCATTTTATCTTCTCTTTATTCTCGAAATCAGTTCGGTATTTGTAACGAAATCTTTCTAACTTCAGCAGATGTGCCACTGTGTGAGATGTCACTACGTAGTATGAATGCTGATCAATCAGCGTTTGGATCTCAGGGCCATATTAAATGTAGCTGCAAAATTAAATGCACAACAAACCGTTGTAAGTGTAAAAAAGCAGGCATTTTATGTAATTCGAAATGTCACAACTCATTGCCATGTCAAAATAAATAATAATCTAAAGGTACACGAAATTTTTTATGTACACTTTATGTAGTTTTTTACTGTTTATTTTTTAAGTGTACTTGTAATACGAATGCGTTGCAATATTTTTGTTTTATTTTGTGATTTAAATTAAGAATTTAAAGGTTTAGTTTGTATTGTGCCAAAGTTTTGAAGAGCAGTCACGTCCAATAATATCTATATATAAACTTCAGAAACCTACAAAAATAGTACATTGGAAAATCGAAATAAAACTAACAAATAAAATCATTATTCAGAAGACAATCAAATTATTTATTTTATAACAAAATTTAAAGTACTTATAAAACCAAAAATACATACAAAATTAAACATATAGATATGTACGGATAGATATCATTGTATGTGACTGTAATTGTAATAATGTGTGCAATGTTAATTTTTAACATTTTTATTTTATTTTGTATTGTTTTAAAAGTTTTTACCAGAACAAGAAATAATTGTCAATGACTGTTGAACTTTATTAATGTTTGTTTATTAAAATTATTGATATAAACTTGACAATAAAAATGTCAAAAACTTGACTAAAACTGACTAGAATGAGAAATGTTTACAAACAATGAACATTTTAAAATAAAAATAATTAATAGTTTTCAAGCTATGTATGATTCATAATGGTTTGATTTTTTCTATATTTGCAGTACCTACCTATTCTAAATAATAATTCAATAAGTATTCATTTTATTTTAAAAGAGAAACTATAATTGTATTGAGTTTTTGATCTATATTCTAATAAATACTGTTAAATTTGCACCTAATAATTTTATTACATAAGTATCTGTCCCAAAAATTGAGAAACCTAGACCACTACGGACTCCGTGGGCAATGTCGACAATGCTAAATCTCCATGGACTAAGCTGCGCTAAATAGACGGACATTTAGCGCAGCTTAGCCCACGGAGATTTAGCATTGTCGACATTGCCCACTTGAAACCGAGCAAAGTCCGCAATGTGATAATCGTTGCTGACATTGCCATCGCTGGATGGGCAGTGTTAACTTTGCCCACATCAAACCGGGCAATGTCCGCTAATAAACTACTTTGCCCAGTCGCGTTGTGCAATGCTGACATTGCCCGGGCAATGCCGACACCATGCGGACTTTGCCCGTAACATATATATATATATATAATAGTCATGACAAGGCCAACAATCGAGCTAATAACAGATTATTTAAAAAAAACAATTTAACATTATTTATGTCAAACGGCGCCTTTATTGCACCATCCTACAAAAATTACATAATATTCAGACGTTTCGGCATAACTTAGCCTCCTTCAAGTGTCGGTACATAAAAAAACTAACATTAATCAAACAATAACTGTAATTATTCAAAACGCACCGGAACATGGTTCTGAGAGGCCCGCAACCCCTCGTTTAAATCTTCTGACGAACGAACCACTCTCTGTGTCTCAGTCATTGGTTAAAGCAGAATTACATCTTATTCTTCGTTAAGAAACGGGAATAAGTGAGTCCACGAATGTAGGTTTATTGCGTCAAATGTAGTGTGAATTAGTCCGAGATAGAGAGGTAGTCCGTTACAATACATAATGGGATATCCTAACAATTAATTAATTATGTAAAACTTATTGAATTTAGTTAAATCAATCTCACTTACGTAATAGAAATCGTGCGCCGAAATCAGAGATCCACAATGATATATCGTCTCTAATGTTGCGAAGTCAACCAACGAAAAGACACTGACATAAATAAAAGTCAGAGCTCGATGTATACAACGAGGTATAAAGAACAATAGATAGTGATTGTTTTTATTTAATATCAGATAATTCTTCAAGGATACTAAAATACGCGTTGTCAAGATTTTCGATGTCTTTATTTAAATTTATGCCGTTCTTTTGTTCTTTTATGTGGATCATCTCCGAAATTATTCTTTTATAATAATTTCTTTCTATATCTAAAATTTGCACATTATCCCAATCAAATTGATGGTGCATCTCTAATGCATGTTCGGAGACCACCGAGTGTCTTGACGGATCTAACTTTATATTGTTGGAATGCTCTTTGAGCCTGGTGGAAAGCTTTCTCTTTGTCTGACCGACATACGAGACGTCGCAATCTCTACAATTTATTTTATGCACGATATTCGTGTTAGATGCAGAAGAGTTTTTATCTTTATGTGCTTTAATAATGTTTAATCTATTAAGGCATCGATATCCGACTTTTACTTCCGATTTTTTTATAGCCGATGCAGCCAACTCAGAAATGTTGTTGATATAAGGAATAGCCATAAATTTGTTCGTTTTTTGTTCTCCCATTTTAGAATTCTTCTCCAGGCTCAATTTAATCCCAACAATGGTATTAATTCGATGGTTGACTTCCCTAAAAATAACGTCAAGAGGGTACCCGTTGTCAAGCAACATCTCAACGCACAATTGTAAATTTTTTTGATAAAATTTTGGGTGGAAAAGTAGAATTGCCCTAGCTACAAGATTGTAAATGACCCCCTTTTTATGACATAAAGGGTGACTGGAAAAATACGATAGCGTTCTGCCTGATGCCGTCGCTTTTTGGAACCAGTCTATATAAATTATATTATTTTCTATATTGAGAGAAAGATCGAGAAAGCTTAGACAACGGTTATCCTCGTGCTCGACGGTAAATTGTAGTCTCTCGTGGTAACTGTTAAATTTGTTTAAGATATCTGTAATTCTATTTTTAGGAGCTGCTAGTATGATATCATCTACGTAGCGTTTGTAAAAAATGATTACGTCTTCTATCATTTTCAGGATAGAGTCCTCTAAATTCTGCATTACTATGTCAGCGATGGTAGGCGATAAAGGCGACCCCATAGGGAGCACCATGAATTTGTTTGTATATGTTACCATTAAACGAAAAAAAATATATATATATAATTATATATATGGGGCATTCTCCGCGTGTCGGAGTCCTCTCCTGCCCACTTCAATTTTTGACATAATTCAACCAACCAGGGCTTAAAATTTTCGTTGAAGTGTCTACTTTTTAATGCCATGTGGCCTTTTGTGAAAATTCAATATGGCGGACTGATGCAGCGCCGGGAATAAAGAAAGTAAAAAAAAATTAATTGTATATCTTCTTAAAAAATGCAGAAATGTCACTTGATTCGGATGAAACTCGGTACTAGGCGGTTTTCGAGGTCGTTGATTCCGAATCTGGTCGAAATTTGGAAATTTAAAATGGCGGATTAAATATGGCCGCCCGTAATGCAGAAATGTCACTTGATTCGGATGTAAATCGGTATTAGGGGGTTTTCGAGGTCGCTGATTCCGAATGTGAAGTCGAAATTCGGAAATTCAAGATGGCGGATCCAATATGGCCGACCGAATGCAGAAATGTCACTTAATTTACGTGAAAAAAACTGTCGCTTCAGTAGCGCCAAAAGCTGTCGCTGTAACACCGATAGGATGATTAGAACAGTTTACGGTATTATTTTTAAGATCTAGATATTACATTCGTATTTAGAGACCTTCAAAAGTCCCTAACAATAATTTTGCATTGGTTGTTATAACTATTATTACGATTTTTCCTTAAAGTAATGGATAGTTTAGTTAGTTAATAATAACACGAAAGGAGGCGATGAGAGCCGTACATGCTTTTACAGAATTGCTTTTCCGGTGGTTCTTCAGTCGTTGAATACGAATTTATAGCTACGAACACGTATTTTTTAAAGAAGGTACCATAAAATCATTCAAACTATCCTGTCGGTCTCAGAGCGACAGATTTTGGCGCTACTAAAGCGACAGTTTTTTTCACGTGAATTAAGTGACATTTCTGCATTTCGGTCGGCCATATTGGATCCGCCATCTTGAATTTCCGAATTTCGACTTCACATTCGGAATCAGCGACCTCGAAAACCCCCTAGTACCGAGTTTCATCCGAATCAAGTGACATTTCTGCATTACGGGCGGCCATATTTAATCCGCCATTTTGAATTTCCAAATTTCGATTTCACATTCGGAATCAGCGACCTCGAAAACCCCCTAGTACCGAGTTTCATCCAAATCAAGTGACATTTCTGCATTACGGGCGGCCATATTTAATCCGCCATTTTGAATTTCCAAATTTTGACCAGATTCGGAATCAACGACCTCGAAAACCCCCTAGTACCGAGTTTCATCCGAATCAAGTGACATTTCTGCATTTTTTTTAGAAAATATACAATTAATTTTTTTTTACTTTCTTCATTTTCGGCGCTGCATCAGTCCGCCATTTTGAATTTTCACAAAAGGCCACATGGCATTAAAAAGTAGACACTTCAACGAAAATTTTAAGCCCTGGTTGGTTGAATTATGTCAAAAATTGAAGTGGGCAGGAGAGGACTCCGACACGCGGAGAATGCCCCATATATATATATAATTTAAACTTGCAATTCTTAAATTCATCCATTTCTTCAATGTCTTTTTCGCGTATCGTGTAAATAAATGATCAAAAACATTTATATTCTCCAAATGACATATAATATATGAAACCATCAACTTGTTAAGTTATTTAAAAATCTCCGAAATTTAAAAATCTGTATATTTTGAAGTAATAAAATCTTAATGAGTTATTGAAGATTGGTAAAGAGGTTAGTTTCTATAATTCAGCGAAAATGGACATTTGACAAAAAATTCTAAAAGTTTTTTTATTAAAAAAAACCGCTTTGCCGATCTTCACTAAATTCAATCCCAATTCAGCGAAAATGGACATTTGTCTTAAAGTTCTAAAATTTTTGTATAGAAAAATCGCTTTGCCGATCTTTACTAAATTCAATCCCAATCTCCCTTACATGATACTCTGTCGTTTAAAAAATAATTCATCCCGATATTTCAATATTAACGGAAGTTACAACGAAAATGGACATTTCTCAATAAATTCCACAATTTTAAAAAAAATAACCCCTTTACCGATCTTCAATAAATTTAATCCCAATTTTCCTTACGTGATACTCTATCGTTTAAAAAAAAATTTATCCCGATTTTGCAGTAGTTACAGCGAAAATGGACATTTCTCCAAAAATTCAAAAATAAAAAAAAATTAAGTCCCTTTACTGATCTTCACTAAATTCAATCCCAATCTCCTCCACATGATACTCTATCGTTTAAAAAAAAAAATTCATCCCGATATCTCAAAATTTGCGGAAGTTACAAACAATTAAAAAAAAAGGATATTTCTCAATAAATTCCAAAATTTAAAAAAAAATAACCCCTTTACCGATCTTCACTAAATTCAATTCCAATCTCCCTTACATGATATTCTATCGTTTAAAAGAAAAATTCATCCCGATATCTACAAATTTGCGGAAGTTACAGCGAAAATGGACATTTCTCCAAAAATTCAAAAATTAATAAAAAAAACTTCCTTTACCGATCTTCACTAAATTCAATCCCAATCTTCCTCACATGATACTCTATCGTTTAAAAAAAAATTCATCCCGATATCTCAAAATTTGCGGAAGTTACAGACATTTCAAAAATAAAATGTTGATTTAGCAATGTACATATATAATTTGCATACTTAAAAACTATATGGAAGCAATGTGCAAGAAGAAACTTGCACACTTATTTTTAAATGTTCACTTATATATTGCAACGTCAACAAACGATAACTTACCCTTTAAGAGTTTCTGATTTGTCAAAGGAAACCGGAGTGATTTCAAACTCTTTCTGCTCTTCTACCTCTTTGCTTCTTTTGTTCCAGGAGACTGGAAACGATGCCAGTCTTAATTAGTCTTTGAAAACTATCTGAAAAAACCGAAATAAACTATTTTAATTTGATAATTTAGTATATAATTTGAACAAAATTTGCATCTCTTTCTAAACATATCTATAATACATATTTCATTTTACTTTAAATGCATTTTTAGTACATGTACGCGAGACTGTGAACAATTTAAGACATCACATTTTTATGAAATTTATCATATTATTCATGATGCATTCATAACATTGTTTCAAATTGAAGAAAATATTTAAGACAGAATATTATTTTAATAAAATTTCAATTAATTTGCTATTTAAAGTGCGATTAAAAATGAGGGACCAATGAATGAAATTAAGTAAGCTCGTTTAGTAAGTGAGAAAGGCACTTGAAAAGTACTATATTATCAATAATGTATGAATATTGGAGAGTTAAAACTCTGCCTACAGACTATTACATATGAACAAAATATGTTATGAATAGACATATAAGCGAGTGGAAAAAAAGTTTTATTTCACTAAACACTAAATCAATCTATCTAATTGAAATATCTCACCTTTAATTGTCCAAACGAGCACCCGCATATACTACAGTAACTTCTTTAACTCATATATCTCAAAAGCATAAATAACTACTTATTTATTTATTTTCAACTGCTTAGCAACGATTAGTAAAAATTTCATATGAATATATCGCATTACGGTGCGTTTTAACACGCAAAATTCTTAGGTTAAATTCAATTTAACCTAGAAAAAATTTTTTTTTTAATTTTTAAAATTGAAATTATAAATAAAAAAATATTCTGTAAATCTTATAATTATAATAAACAGTACATTGGAATGTTTTCCGTGAAAATAGGTAGATGTCCAGTTTCTGATTTGCTTATCCAGTTTTTGCATATGCTTATTATAATAAGTGGTATATCAATAAAATTCTATTTTAAGAAAGAATCTTCGAAAGCTGTACCTGAGGACAGCATTGTGGTGCTTTTGGGACAAAATTCGCTGAAACCGTTTCCCAATCTAGACAGTGAGGATCCAACAAGTTCAATCCAAAGTCCGTAGGACACAATATCGTAGCGCATTCACTTTTTCCACCTTCTGTGCAAGTGCAGAAGGAGATACACTCATTGTTGGCGAATTTTATGGTTTCCGGGCGTAACTCCGGTTCGCCAATTGGCGTAAGATGCCGGGTCGACACCGACAAAGATCCGACGTGCGGTTAAAATAAGACACCTGATTTTGGAGGAATGCACAAGTATCGTTTAATAGTCAGTTTAGTACAAATGATGGTTGACGCACTCTCATTTGAGGACGACACTCGGCGCGCACGTGATTCGATGAGCGCTGGTCACGTGACACGAACGTGTTCGTCGAGCGCGGAGGCGATGGCAATTAAGACGCGCAATGTAGCTTGCACTTGATGAACGCACTTGAGGCGTTATACAGCAGTCGCACTTGTTCGTAACACAAGACGCGAGAATGTTCACAAATAGTCGAATCGATCACGATGAGATCGAGCGCACAATGGCGAGGCACGCAGGGTGACTTATACGCGAATGTTCACTGCTCGCGGAGACGAGAGCGAATTGCAGCACGCACGAACGGCGCGATAATTAGCGGTGCTCTGACAGAGCAGTAAACTCGGATGCACGACGGTATATTTGAGACCGCGTGAACCGGAGTAAACGTTAACGGAAGCACGGCGGTATACGACCTCGTGAACCGGAGTACTTTTGGCTACTGAACGCGAACTCTCGTGTTTCGGGAGCTTTCCTTTGCGCGACGCGTATCGACCAATCACCTGCGTTTCCGGGATCATGCGATCACGGCATGACAGGATCGATACGCGTCGCGAGAGACTTCGCGGTAAGGGTTGACGGGGGGAGCGGCGCGAAATCCCTTCGTTCGGAGGGCGACTGACGGATGGCGTTACCGGTACGGTATTGATCCGCGATTGCGAGAAAATTACGGAACATAACCGCCCGCCGCGAATAACAATTCGCAACAATTCAATGCCGCCCGCCGTGACGAATTGTTGATCTCGAGCCGCTTGCCATGCGGAGCACTGCGAGTGCTGAAACAACTTAAACTAGAATGAACAATTTACATAAAACATGATACATAGGAATATTTACAAGTATTTACAAAGTTTTATTGTCGTATAGGCATCGTGGAATGTCACTCCGGAGTGTTTATATCGACCGGCAAAAATGATAGCTTGACCACGGCACGTTTGTACGTGGATCGCGCTGTTTTAACCGAGACGACTCGCGTGAGTCCGTCGTCGCCGGGGTGACACTCGACGATTCTTCCCAATTCCCATCTGCTGGGAGGAGCGAGAGGATTTCGCAGAAGTACTAAGCGTCCGACTCGAGCTAGATTCTGAATTTGACGCCACTTGGGGCGTTGCTGCAATGTATGCAGATGGTCATTTGACCAAAGTTTCCAAAAGCTGTCGCGCATCTGTGTAATTAGCTGCCACCGAGTGAGACGCGTTTCCTTTTCCTCAAGTAACGAGGGGGTGGGAGCGCTTGTCAGCGCCGTTCCTATCAAGAAATGACTTGGTGTCACTGAATTATAATTATCGAAATTGTCTGAACCGGGAGCGATCGGTCGCGAGTTCAAACACGCTTTGATTTTACATAGGAGCGTGCTTAGCTCCTCGAATGTCAGCGTGTGCGCCCCGATGACGCGTTTCATGTGAAACTTGACGCTGCGGACGCACGCTTCCCAAAGACCGCCGAAATGCGGCGCGGACGGAGGAATGAAGTTCCACCGAACGCCTTGGGTTGCTATTCTATTTTGAAAATTTGAATCGCGAGTGGCCTCACTCCATGTGACGGAGATTTCGCGTTGAGCACCGTGAAAAGTCGTAGCGTTGTCCGAATACATATCACTGGGAACGCCGCGACGTGCACAAAATCCATTCCCAAAATCCCATTAACTCGTGCGCGGCTTTGGCGCTTTCACGAGCGCATCTGACACATTTATGGAGAACAGCTCGTATTGTTTGACGCGCGCGCAAGATCCAGTATTGTTCACGTAGCAGGTGCAACGTGAATTGCGGCCCAGCGTGGAGGGCACGGATATGAGTTTCGCGTATTAACGCGGCAACTAACGGGTGTGCAGCGAGCACGACCGGGTGTTTCTTGTCGTTCGGAAACGCAGAATTTCGGAGTCGGCCTCCGACGCGAATAAGTCCGTTTTTATCGAGAAACGGGTTTAACGGTAGCAGTTTACTGCTGTTCGAAATTCGATTTAATGACTCTAATTGAGCGTACTCCACGGGGAATAACATTTGTTGCACTTTCTTGAGCCAGAATTCGCGCGCGAGATTAATTTCTTCCGGAAGAAGTAATATCGACGCGGGTTTTGAGGTCGCATTGACGGAATTTGAGCAACTCATTTCGCGAGCGCGGCGAGCGAATCGCATTACATAAGCGGTGACGCGCACCAGCTTGTTCCACGAGGAGAATTTTTCTCCGAGCTCCCATTGTTGGCAAGGGTGCATAAGGTGCACGGAAATGTGAGCTCGCTCTTCCGGTAGCGATTCTTGCAAATTTGATTGAGGCCCGGAGGGCCATTGATCAGACGATAATTTGAGCCAGTCAGGCCCTGTCCACCATAGAGATTGCTGAATCAGATTTTCAGGTTTGACGCCCCGCGAAACGAGATCGGCAGGGTTTTGCTGTGATGGCACGTGATGCCATTCGACGTTTGGCAAGAGGGTCTGAACCTCATGCACCCGATTCGCGACGAACATTTTCCAACGTGAGGGTGGTTGCGAGAGCCAGGCTTTAGTGACCTTTGAATCTGTCCAACAATGGTAGATCTGAATAGCAATCGTGATCGCGGATCGCACGGCGGCGATAGACCGCGCGAGCAGAACCGCGGCGAGCAACTCTAAACGAGGAATACTCATGGGCTTGAGCGGAGCTACTTTCGACTTCGATAGAAGTAGCGTAATTTCGACTGTTCCGTCAAGATGCGTAACCTTTAAATAAACAACCGCTCCGTATGCGGAGGCGGAGGCGTCGGCAAACCCATGAATCTCCGCGTTGAGTGTATTGGAACCGTAACCGGTCCAACGCGGAATGACGATTTGTCGCAGTATAGGTAATCGAGAATAGTAATTCCTCCACTTACGGAGAAGATCGTCAGGGATAACCTCGTCCCAATTGCAGCGAAGAAGCCAGAGCTGCTGCATCATGATTTTTGCGGTGATGACCACTGGAGCCATCCACCCGAGAGGATCAAAAATTCGAGCGATTGTCGAAAGAATTGAGCGCTTCGTGTCGGGAGCCGACTCTGCGAGCGTGACGTCAAATTAAAAGACGTCCGTGTGAGGATGCCACTTGATACCCAGTATCTTACGGTATTGATCCGCGATCGCGAGAAAATTACGGAACACTCATCGTACCATTCCGCGCCAATTTTGTACGATTTTCTTGTCGTTTCTTATTCTTGTCGGATGTTTTCTCCGAAATATTCGTCTTCACCACTTCGGCTGGTAGGGACACCTGTATGGCTAGCCCTAGTAAGACTTCCTTCCGCCACGCGAACGTAATACGTATGCGCGGGCTCCAAACTCGAAACTATATACCATCTGCGAATATATATAAATATGTAACTTTGTCCTAATTTTTTATTTTTTATCCTTCATTATTAAATCTTTCAGAGCTGTAGCGATAGTATTCTATAATTCGAGATATCGGCAAAGAAAAATTATTTTAAATGTCTGACATAGTGGAAATTTGTACTACTTGTAACGAACAGAAATATCGTTGCTTCAACTCATGAAGCATATTATAATTTCAACTGTTCTGCACCATTTCTAATTTATGAAACGAGAGGGGCCTGAATAGTTAATGATCAAAGCGATCGTCAAGCATGAGTTTCTGAATTCGATTCGCGATCCACTCACATTCGATACTTCTCTCGCTCATCAGCTACAATAATGATTTCTTTACTTTCATCAATAAGTTTTATTTACCTTTATCGGGATTTGGTTGTCTCCATACGTGATTGTCCTGCGAGATCTCTATAGTAACGTCTTGAGGATTCTTCGCGGGTAATTTTAATTTGATCGCCGTCGAATTCAACACCTTCACATCCATTAATTATACGCTCAGGTCGATGGAATTCTCCAGTCTGAACTCGTGATCGGCCAAAATAACGTCGCACAGTGGGGTATTTGTATTAAAAAGTTGGCCAAAAATCAATTTTTTAAAGGTCGTTGCTGCTCTATATAAATAACTGTCTGAGATAAATGAATATCTGCGAAATAATGGGCCGATATGTTTTTTTTTCTTCGCGATAACATAATGCAATTTGTTAGTTGGAATATGGGAGTCATTTACGTTGCACGCATCAGGTTTTGGCGCTTTCCAAAATACGATATTTCATTAATAATTTTAAGAGTCTTGAAAGCAGTGCAAAATATTTCATTATGGATTGTTCAGAGGAAGGTTTGTAGAAATGTTTTAGACTATTTTTATTACAATTGTATTGTTATTAATGTAGGTTTACAGTTTTGAAAGTAATATTCAATAATGTATTGTTGCGTTTTCAACGTCAAACTCGAAGGATTTAGTTGTACTTCAGGGCCTGTCCCTGTAATGTTTTTTTAATAAAATGAAAGAATAATCTATCCGGATGTAATATAAAAAAGAATTAGCCGCGGAAAACTGCGGATGTAGTTTTAACAATTATTTTTGTTTTTTTAAAACGTAAATCTCAGATTTTGTTCAAAGATTATTTTGAATTGGTTTCTTTTTGTAGGATCTTCGGATGTTAAAATTATATCACAAAAAGAAATATATAATATTATGAAAGAATGTCCTGCAAACACTATCACTAAAAAATTAGAATTTATGGAAAATTATCTACTAAACAATCCAAAATTGTCTCCAGAAAAACATAAAGATTTGAAACACAAATTATCATACATTAAATCACAGTTTAAAGCCAGATGGCTCGCTGCACATAAGAAAGAAGATGTTTTCTTAAAAAATAATGATAGCTGGCTTCAAGGTACAGTTGAAATACCCATTATGAGACGAACTGGTCGGCCAACGAAATCTTTTAAAGAATCTATATAGCGAACGCAGTAAGAGACGAAAGACACAAGATCTTAGAGAACATTTTGATACCGAAGAATTAACTTTCGCTACACAAATGAAGTTACGAGCAACTGGAAATTTGGATGCCTCAAAAGTCGTAAAGGATATTACCGAATCTCCAAAGCGAGCAACAAAATATAGAAAAGCATTCATTAGCAGGAGCGTGCAAGAGAGATCACAATTGTCACCTTTACAAGCCTTATCGATTTTTGTTGAAGCCAATCTTTCAAGAAGACAATATGAAATTATCAAAACAAGCGATAAAAAATGGTATCCGTGTTACAGTATTTTGCAAAGAGCAAAAAAAGATTGTTATCCCATTCGCGAATCATATAAAATCACAGCTATGTGTGCAGAAATTAATCTTCAAGATTTATTAAATCATACAGTTGAACGACTAACATTATATTTACAAGAAATTCTACAAAATTTAAACAACGAAGATAGAAATACATTAGAATTAATCTATAAATGGGGTTGCGATGGATTGCAACAAGTACAATACAAACAAAAATTCGAGAATATTTCAGACTCCGATACAAATTTATTTCAAAATTGTTTAGTACCGTTGCAACTTATTAGCGGCAAGAATGAGAAAAAAATAATCTGGCAAAATCCAACACCTTCATCGTCCCATTTCTGTAGGCCCATCAGAATAAGATTTATTCAGGAATCTGTAGACATTACAAATGAAGAAATACAGTATCTACAAAACAAAATTGACAATTTACAAGATTCGGAAATAACAAGAACATATGGTCATTTATTGATAAAGCACACTATGCTATTCACGATGATCAATGCAAAAGTCTGTAATGCTGCGACTCAGACCACATCAACAATGAGGTGTTACATTTGTGGAGCTACATCGAAGGAATTCAATACATTATCGAAAACAAAAGAAATAAAATCAGATACACTGAAATTCGGGTTGTCCATTCTGCATGCCAGAATAAGATTTTTTGAGAATTTATTACATCTTTCATATAAATTACCGTTGAAGAAATGGCAAGCTAGATTGCAGACAGAAAAAGATATAGTCAAAGAGAGGAAGAAAAGTATTCAACAACAGTTTAAAAGTGAAATGGGATTAATTGTCGATGTGCCCAAACCTGGATTTGGCAATACCAATGATGGCAACACTAGCAGAAGATTTTTTATGGACCCTGATCTATCGGCTCGAATAACTGATGTGGACTCCCGATTAATATATAGATTCAAAATAATTTTAGAAGTAATATCAAGTAGACATAAAATTAACGTTGAGAAATTCGCTACTTATACCTTCGATACGGCTAAAATGTATATTGAATTATATTCATGGTATCCGATGTCTCCTACAGTTCACAAAATTTTACTTCATGGACCTACTATTATAGCTAATGCTCTATTGCCTATCGGGCAGTTATCAGAGAAAGCCGCTGAAGCAAGAAACAAACACTTCCGTGCAGTGATCGGCAAAAAAAAATTTTTTATTATTTATTTTTTAAATATTGAAGTAATCATTAATAAGTAAAAATACAATATTAAGTGCCAAAAAAGAAAAAAAAATTTTCAATTTATTTTTATTTACCAAGCAATATGTAAATAATGTCAAAAAAAGATTATTTTTACAAAAATTAATAATAATTTAACATTATTTCCTAATTTTTGGAAAATTTAATAATGAATCGAGAATTATAACTAATTTTTCAAAAAATGAATAATTTTATAATTTCTAATTTTCTAAAAAATAATAATGAAAAAAAAATAATTTTTAATTTTCCAAAAAATTAGTAATTAAATATTTTCTAATTTTTTTAAAATTAACAATTAAATAAAAATAATTTCTGTTTCTCATCCTTGACTCTGAAACAAGTCTTCTTGGCAAAGATAAGCATGAACATGAGATGACTGACAATATCAGAGATATTGGGCGACGAAGGGGACACCATAGAGTTCTTGATTACACTTATTTCACACGTTAATGATAAAACAGAAAATTTTTCTAAGGATGCCAATATTCTTTAGACAACTAAAAAAATAATTGTGCACGAAAAATTGCAACAAATAAAAAATTTAAATGCGGATTTGAATGCGAATTTTCAATACAAAAAAATTGTTTAGTATAGTTAACTTTATCGTTTCCTTTCTCCTACAACTGATACCCAAGTGGAAATTGAAAATAGTGGCTAGCTAGTCACGAGCTAATAAAGTTGTGTTATACATCACCACTGTCTAGTTTTTCTAGATAGTGATGAGCTAGTCATGTAACGCTTCACTTTTCTAGTGACTATACTTAATAAATTAGCTAGTGACTAGATAAAAAAATCATACTCGCGGCGTGTTGCTTTCGTGCCGCGGTCGTTACTTCCGGCGCTGCTCGAGCAAAAAGCTTTCTAAATCCCCTCGCGGCGTGTTGCTTTCGCGCGGTTGTTACCTCCGGCGCCGCTCGAGCGAGAATTTCTCCAAGTCCAATTAGGTCTTTCGATACTCGTGGCAATGCTGTGTTCGTATAAGATACACGACGGTGGCGATCGACTACGAGCGCGAGCGAACGCCCAGACAACGATGCTCCCCGCATCGACTTCGTCGTACGTGCCCCTTTCGTGTACGTATTCCACAAACGTTTTAAGCCCCTTGCACAAAGGTATAGCTTTGTCGGCAACCTTGTCGCTGTCGCTATCGCTATCGCTATCGCCTATTGTGCAAGGGGCTTTACACATTTGTACGGACCAAGCGAAAAGCGTTTGCACGTCCGTACGTATCGCTCGTGTCGCTCGGCTCGCCGAGCTCACCGCACCTCTTATAGTACCCAACCGGCCGGCCGAGCGATCGGCGACGCACAGTCTTACGCACGGTCGCTTACGGGCGCTGGAGGCGAAATATCGAGACCATCGAGACTTGACCGCTGAGAGCGACGACGACGGCATGAACGCGGTCGTTACCTCCGGCGTGAGCTCTAGCGAAAAGTCCCTTCGCGGCGTGTTGCTTTTGCGCGGTTGTTACCTCCGGCGCCGCCCGAGCGAAAATTTTCTAAGTCGACCCAATACATGCCCAGTACTGAGCCGACTCTCGGCCGTAGATCAATATAATTTCTGGCCTTATACACGGTCAGTACTGAGACGAGACTCGGCTTAGAACAGAATATGGTTGCATGGGGGTACAATACTGGCACAATACTGATCTAGCGGTTTATCCGTACTGGGGCAGCACCACCCATCAAGTCTTGGCAGCCAATATTGTGCCACTTCTGGGCCATGCGAACAACTCTGGCAGAAGTCCGACATTCGCACATGGGTAGCTATTAGCTACATATCGATATATGGGTGTTTCTACGTAAATAGCGTTTTTTTAGATTGCAAATATCTCAATTTCAAACATACCTAAAAAAATTTTTTTTTTCCTGTTTTTGAGTGAATATAGGAACAGAAACATACCCTGAAAGCCAGCGTACTACAACATCAAAAACCTGAAAGTAATGGCTTATTCATCAGTGATCTGGTAAGGTGCGGTAATGAGTCGACTTTGCATGTCTAGTAAAATATTGAATTACCTCAACAATGAGTGATTTTGAGAGGAAATGTCAAAAAAATTCCGTTTTTGGGGCCAAAACGGGGCCAAAACGTTTTGGGGCCCTTGGGGCCAAAAAAATATTTTACCGTATTTGATTTTATTTCGCCGTATTTTACCGTATTTGATTTTATTTCGCCGTATTTTACCGTGTTTGATTTTATTTCAACGTTTTTTACCGTGTTTGATTTTATTTCAACGTCAAACCCATGAATGGCCAGGTGAATGACATGCCAGTAGACTGATATTTCATGGTTGAATTAATCTCACTTTCTCCTGAATTGACGTAAACCAATTTCCATTAAAAATCAAGTTTAGCCTACCGAATATCATCAGAATTTTACCACTAGAAGGAAAAATTTACTGCGATATAATAAAAAAAGATGTGCCAGGCAAATGACGCGTAATTTTATGACATACCTTTTCTCAAGTGAAATACACGATTACGATTGTATCACGCTCAAAACAACCAACCACCAACAATGTAAACAACACACCTGATGTCCAATTCTTGAAATCTCCACACCAGACTCCCATTGAATCGATGCAACATGGCGGAACCGCGGTAAAATTCAAAATGTGCAATTTTACTCCATATGTCCGGACCAAGTTTAAAGCTGGTTTTTTCGGTTCCAAAGGGAGATTTATGTTTAATAATGATGTTAAAATCTTAGTTCTATATTATGATTGAATGAACATGGGGAATTTTCAATTGAGTTTGCAATTGGAGGGAGTAAGTGTAACTGGAATAGAGAATTTTCGACAATGGACAGGCCAGGTAACTGACATTTTTAGGAGTTTCTGCATGTTTCCATTGGATAAGCCACTCCCCAATTAACAGATTATTGTGCGATACTTCAAATACGATGCAGTAGTGAACTTTCACAACGCTTGCTTACCCTCCTCTCAATCATGAACATATAACAAGCTTGGACAGTAAAAAACGCTATTTACGTAGAAACACCCATATAGAGATTTATATATTAAAGAGTTCTAGTAACCTTATAGAAAATACTATCTAGTAATTATCTAGCTGAAACTACTTGCAACTAGATGTAAAAAGTAAACAAAAATTTTTTTAATTTTTATTATTTTTTTAGTTTTTATTATTTTTTATCAAGAGTACATTCTAAATTTAAGACAAATTTTTATTAACAAACCTATTTTATAATCTATTTTATTTTTTTTTTTACTTACTTAGAGTACACAAAAGTTAGCTATCCTATTAATGTATTAATTGACCAATACGAATCATATAGGTCTTATAATTCTTTTTAAAATCACTTTCTAATATAATATGGAATGACAGTTGTGAAGACGCTATTCAAGAAGGACAAAACCTTACTGTTCGAATGCTAACAAATTTTTAATTACTAGTGGCTAAACAACGGCTGGCTAATTTTTTGAAAGTTTCCAGCGTCATCTATTCTAATATTTACCGTGCAGGGGCTAGAAAAGTACTAGACAGCGAAGAATTATTTATAAATTATAGCTAGTGCTAAGCTAGTCAAGGGCTAGGTAACATATCTAGCCTGCGTGATCCAGCCATTATATAGCTGCAAAATCAGATTGGCTAGACCAATTTCCACTCGGGACCTTGCTGCTTAATAATTATTGTTAATCATGTAATTAAACAAATTTAATGGTCGTCTAATGAATTAATATCTTTTTTTTAATTATAGTTAATAAATAACATTAAAATAATAAAGAAAATAATATGTTACTTACATTTTTGTAAAAAATTATTTATTTAATTTACATATTTTAAATAAGATCAATTGCATAAATATTTACTAAATAGTTGTTAAAATTGTCAGAATTTATTGCTATTTAATTAATAACATTTAACGCAGCATTCTTTAGAAATTACATTTTGATTTTTTTTCTTATTTTTCTTAGCTAATGGTTAGATAGAAGTAGAAATATAAATACAGGTATTACTGACTTATATTGATTATGCTACTATTAGATACTTACTAGACAGATTTTTATGGAATATCATAACCTCAATTCTTATTCGCTAATTAATTTACAAATGCTAGTAACGAGATAGTAGCTTTATCAGATTTGCACAACAATGCAGCGCCATCTATCATCGTATCTGATATATAATGACTAGACAGCAGCTAGATCACAAATAACTGATTATCTAGTGACAAGCTCTGTCTGACTTTAAAATTTTATTCTAATCTATACTACCTAGTCACTATCTTTCAAATCAGGCCGGCTAGCTCAATTTCCACGCGGGTAAGGGATAATATTATAATAGTATACATTTGGAGGGGTTAAAGCCATAGTGGTGTAAGTCAATTTTTTTTATCACTTTTTTTTCTTCTTTTTTCAACATATCTGCATGTGTAGACTGCATCTATGAACTTAACTCGATAGGTTAAAAAAAGTGACTTACACCAATATGGCTTTAACCCCTTCATATATATATGTATAATATTTTAGAAACTTAAAAAAATGTACTAAATTGTTTAATTTTTTATTAAAGGTACGAAAGATTTAACTACAAAGAATACTCCCCGCAGTGCTCGAAATATCGCACCAATTACCAGATTAGTTCTAATTGTACTCTCACCAATCCCGCATGAAAATGATGTACGAAATATGTTTTACCAATTATCACTATCGTCGCTTTCGTGAAGTGTTAGTGGCTTATTACATATACTGTTATTAAATAAGCGGCAAATAAGCGAAACATTATAATTACTTTACATTGGAGTAATAATGGACAGAATCAAATAAACCAAGATGTCTCTAATATTTGCATTGTCCCTACAATATCTAGTCCAATAATATCAAAGGCAAATTATGAGAATGTTTAAATATTGTAGAGCATGATTCAAAAATTTGTTAAATAAATTATTATGTCAATATGCTGAGAAATAACGATAAACGATGCAATATAAATATACACTCAATACAGTTATTTATCAATTATATTAATATCAATACGATTTACGCGCGCGATTATCGGTTTTATAGACACACCTAATTCAAAACTTTGAATATTATACATATGTAATAATATTAAGCCGCGCAGTGAGTTTGCCAAGATTAAAAAGTCGACTGATCAATATAATTTAAGTCAATTGATTTATAATAAGCGTGCCATTCATCGCTTGTTAGATCATTTAATATAATTATCTCGGAAACATGCGCACCAAATTCACTCAATCACAATAATTACTCATACAAATTCTTGTTTTCATTAAACGAGCGAAATTTAACACGTTCCGTCAGACACGTCCCGTCCGCCGCCGGGAAGAATACCGGAAAATTTGCCGCGCGAGCGAAGGGCCGTTTAGCGCCCTGCGGAAAGCCGTAATTCACGGCCCTACGCACGAATCCGCCGCGAGCCTGCGAGCTCACCCCTCATTGGTCCGCGCTCCAACGTCGCGGGGCCGCGTACGCCCGGGGTGGGGTGCGCTATCGATTCCGCCATCGAGCGAAATTTCGGGAGCATTCGTGGATCGTCCTCGATAACCGACGCACGTCGGAAGTTAAGTCGCGGTATTTTCTTCGCTATTAAGTCGCACTCGGAGTCTGGTACGACCCCCAGCAGCTACCTTCTCGACCCTTGGGACGACGGCGAGGATCCTCGGGAGAGAATCTGCCTACGGTGAGGTTGCCTCGGTAACGTATTATGTAAAGCCACGACACCGCTCCCCGGGTCGCGCTCTCGCTCGGGAATATTCGCGATAATTAGCGTATTCGCCGACAAGGCGTATTTAGCGATTGATAGCGAGAGCGAGGGGCACCGGATTGGTCTCGTGGCCTTGGGATCGCGATCGAAGTCTACGGACTCCTGGAGATCGCGGTAGGCGCGTCAATAACGACATTCGATATCGCGAATACGTCATTTCTCGCGCCCTTCGCGTTCACGACCGCGTGTCTCGTTGTGCGTAGTAGGGTGAAAGACCCAATTACTGGCATATTAAGCATTCAGTAACATTTGATTTAATATATATATACAAGCAATGATACTTTATCTTTTTAAAATATTTTTTTCGGATTGCTCCAATTATAAACTTTATAAATAAAATTAGAAAGTTTAAATAAAATTGATTCTTAATTTTTAATTAATATAATAATGACCAAGCTCAATTGCACCTAATACTGGTAACCTCTAAATTTTATGTTCCTAATTCTGGCAACCAGATGAACACATTACTGGTAGTTTTTCTAACCAAACTTTTTATTCCCGACTGCTGCCGGCCGAAGGTTTGCACAACGGAGGGAATATTCGTTTCACCTAAGTATATACCTAAGTATACTTACATGACAACCTCACCAGGTGTGTCAAGCAAATTTTAAGAGAATAATAGGTATCTAATATGTGAGAATGATAGGTATTCCAATGATCCGTGTTTACGCTCTTATCCATCAAAACAAAGTCGACATAGAAGTTTAGAGGTTATTCTGTCATTCACCAAGCTGCCAGTATTATGTTCATTTCATGATTTATGTCCATAATACTGTTGACAGTATTAGGATTTATGTCCATAATACTGTTGACAGTATTAGGATTTACGTCCATAATACTGTTGACAGTATTAGGAAAAACACGAAAAAGTGAACATATTACTGACATGAATAATTATATTATAAAAATTAATAATTTATTCCATATATATATTTTTTTTCTTTAATTTCAACATTATTTTATCAGAAAAATGTGTTACCGTGAGACTTACTATTCAAATTTTGCCTATAATCGATAATCTTTGCAGCTACTTTCATCTACTCTACTAATAAAAATGGACGTAACTCAGCAGAAAAATGAGTTTCTCGGACTTTAAGTATTTTTTTTCATTAGTGGATTGGCTTTTAGTTTCAGTTTATTGTTATAATAATAACCAGATTTCTTGAAAATTTTATTAAAAATTAATAAAATAATATAAGATATAGTTTTCATATTTTAAAAAGTATTTTAATTTTGATTGACAGTAATATGGACACTGTCAGTAATTGGGTCTTTCACCCTACTTCGCCCGGTCGAATCTTAGATTCTGCACGCGATATTAATGGCATCAGACGGTTATTCGCGTTGGTTTAATTGCGTTACTTACGATTCGCGTTCGGACATTTCGATTATCCTCGCGATATCGGCCGCGTTGAGATATTATTCACGCTAGGATGTTGTTCGCCTTAAGATGCCATTCGCGCTAACCTAATATTGCGTCTCGTTATTACTCGCGATAATTCCGTAATCTTTCTCGCGTTAATTCGAGTATTTCGCGTTATGCCGAGTGTCTCGGCGCATCATTTTTCGCGTTGAACGATCGCTGACGATCGCGTGGGTTGCGTTCGATCAGAATCACTTGCGTTAATCTCAGGTTCCTGCGTTAGGATAAATCGGTAATTTCGCGTTAGTTATAGTATTGCTCGCGGTAATTCCGCATATTTCCTCGCGTTAGTTTAGTATTTCGCGTTATGTCGAGCGCCCCGGCGCCTTATTCTTCGCGTTAGGATGTCCTTGGCGATATCACATGTTGCGTTCGTTCCTTCTTGCGTTGGGACGTTACTCGCGCCACGTTTATTCTCTGCGTTAAGATTATTCCCCGCGTTAGATTAGGATTATTACTTGCGTTAGATTAAGATTATTACTTGCGGTAGATTAAGATTATTACTTGCGTTAGATTAAGATTATTTGGCGACAGAATCCCTGTACGGGTTTGGACCGTGGCGTTCACGCGCTCCGGGCGTGATATACCATTATTTCGCGATCTTTCACGTTCACTTTTCTTCCTATTGATTCTACTATTTCGTGTTCACGCCAATTCTTGTGCATTCGGCTGTGCCTTTTGCCGATAATGTATGTTAGTTGTAAGTTTGATTTTCTATTGCCACCTCTTAATTTGATAACGGCGCACTCCGCGTTTACTACGAAATAACGTATTACTCCGTTCATTTCTGGCAGTAGGAAGATAGTGAGACTCCTAGGCCGGGTGCTCGAGGGGGAGCGGGGCGGGGGGGACTCTAGCGCCGCGGTCCGGCCGAGGGGTCTGCGGGGGGGGGACCTGCGTTCCCAGCATAGGGTTCGCGGGGGGGGGGGGCCTCGAGATCGCGGAGGTCCTAGGGAAGGGGGGGAGGGGGGGGGATCAGGCGAGCGCGTCGGGGCATGTTCGATAAACAAATGCCGCCTCGCGTCGATGTTCGGCCGATAGTATTTATAAACAGATGTCATTTCACACCTCAGATGCGAGCGAGCGGCTATAATTTATGACCTGCGACTAGCGTGACGCCGCGGTCCTTTTCACTTTTCTTCGTAGGAAGAGCCGCTTATCGGGGTTTCGCGGCGCCATTCGGTTATGGCGTCGCGCGTTACAAAGGCGAGCGCTGATGACAGGCAGCTAGATTTTATAAACACTAGACGGCATAAGCGCAGCAACGCGACTCAATTTCTATGGGTATCGACGAACGTCGATGACAGAATTTATAAACGAATATCATCTCGCACTGCAGATGGTCAAGCATCGATGGTCGACATAGGTACTTGACCAAAAATTTTAGGCGATTTAACCGTCGCGGTCTCTCCTCTTTATTTTTCTTTCTAGGAAGAGTCGCTTATCGGGGTTTCGCGGCGCCATTCGGTTATGGCGTCGCGCGTTACAAAGGCGAGCGCCGATGACAGGCAGCTAGATTTTATAAACACTAGACGGCATAAGCGCAGCAACGCGACTCAATTTCTCTGGGTATCGACGAACGTCGATGACAGAATTTATAAACGAATATCATCTCGCACTGCAGATGGTCGAGCATCGATGGTCGACGTAGATACTCGACCATAAATTTTAGGCGACTTAACCGTCTCGCGCAGCAACGCGACTCAATTTCTATGGGTGATATTGTTTCTCTGCAGTGTATGCACACCATGCACTAAAACAGAAGAAACGATACGCGATGCTCTAGTTGAAACGAGAGGAAAAGGCAATAGAAAAAGTATATAAGGAAGAATGAAGCGAGTCAAAATCACAGTCTGTGATTTGAAAGTCTACGCGTCGGTACATCGATTGGAAAAAGTATAGCGGTTATTTTGCATTTTTTGTGCCGAGTATTCAATACAGAGGAATATTTTTCACGATAAAGAAGATGACAATAATTTCGATATGGATGTAGACGAGGATCGCGCGTTAACGGACGACAGTGATTATTTGAGTGATGAAGACGACGATCATAAAGAAGTCGTCAATAAATTAGTGCCACGTCCCGAATTTTTAGCGCTGGATGGACATACGAAGTGTTGCGCGATTTATTTTTATTTTATACAAGGTTCGGATAAACTGTGTTATTCGTGTATGATCACTGTACCAGATACTGGTGAGCACATACGTGAATATCGAGAGCATGTAACCGAGCCGTACAACGCAATGAACGGCCGATTTTGCGGAGATTGTCGCACTCCATTGTTCCAAATATATCCATGCAAAATGTGCCCAATTTGCAAGAATTGATCAAAAAAACATTATCGCGAGTGGGGCATTATAAATGTGCGCAACATGGAATGGTCAAGTGAAGAAGAGAAATCTGACGATGATTTAATAAACGATGTCGCCAATGTTCTGCGTGAAGAAGATCGAGGAGTGAAATTGACGGATGTGACATCACCGGTGCAGTTTCTTCGCGATCGCAAACTAGGTATACGCGGAACTGATCGACGCAGCGTTAAACAAAGAGTCGCTATTGACTATATTAATTATCCTTATGAATGGGATTCGGATAACGTGAGACGGAAATTGTATCGGCGGCTGCGGGACGAGGCAAAAGAACGTGAAGCTCGTGAAGCTCGTGATAATTCTTATTTTTATGATTTTTACTTTAAACCTGACTTTGATTCGGAGTATCAGGAGTATCGCTATTGGGCGAATGAAGTTATTACTGATATGCTCATGCTCACTGATACTATGCTCATTCAAATTCGCACAGGCATTGGGAAGTGCGTCGAATTGGCGGTGATGAAAAACATGAACAGACAGAGATCAATTTTACATATCTTTAATAAGATAATAGGTCCTAATCATACATCGATTCAAAGAGCTCTTGACCGTGAACTTAATGATTTTAATGATTGGCACTTTGATGTCCCCTTCTTCAGTCTTTATAATCTTATGCTTAAACATTATTCCATTCTATATTTCTGTCGACGTTGTCCAACGTGTAAGCGAGTCACGTGCAAGTGCTCCATCGAAGAATGTGACGTGATCTAAAAAATAGTGTGAAAAAGACAGTATTAAAAAACATGGAACATATCGATAAAACGGAACGCAACCTGTTGGAACAATCCGACCAAATCGCTACCTTGAGCGAATATCTTGCATGGACACAGCGATGCGAGGAGTTTATCGAGCAGCTCGAAGAAGACTGTCGTTCCAAACGTCCGCGGCTCTCAATCCGCGAAACAAACAATCCGGGACACAGACAATCTTTAGTGGCAAGAATCGCGCGACTCGAAGGTGTGAAGACTCTATTACAGAGACGGTTCGTACATATCGGTGGTGAGTACGCGGCGGGCAGTAGTAGCGGTAACGAAAACGTGGAAAGACTCGTCTGGCGAGAGATCGATGCCGCGTTCGAAAGCCGTGTATTGACCGGTGCAGTGATAAATACAAATTACATCGAACCGCAAAAATTTCTCGAAGATGCTGAAGTCATCGTGCTCGATCATGTGCAAAATGTCATGCAAAGACACGCAAGTGTAAAGATAAACACTGTGTTCAACGGTGAGTTTGTGACGGGTGAGAAACGTGCGAACAAAAGTATCAGCACGAGAAACAGTGAACTCTTTCGTTCGTCCGATCGGTCCGATCTGCGCGAGTGGTACAAGCTACACGTTATCGAGCCCACATTAGAGAAACTCGAAGAGTTTCAGGAACGCGACAGCGGGTGGGCGTTATCGCGTATACTCAATTTGACAGTGAACGTGAACAAGTACAATCCTTTGCGCGCGGGATGTTACATCAATTTACCGAAAGAAATTAAATCGAAAAAAGCTGTGATCAACGTGCAATCTATGGACAATGCGTGCTTCGCGTGGTCAGTGGTCGCCGCGCTGTATCCTGCCAAGGATCATACATATCGGGAATCCTCGTACCCTCATTACGCAAAAATATTAAAATTACAAGACATTGAGTTTCCAATGACTTTGAAACAGATTAAACAGTTCGAACAACGCAACGATATATCCGTCAATGTGTATACCATCGAGGGAGAGAAGACGCCAACCGTTCTCCCGATACGGCTCACCGACCGGAAGAGAGAAAAGCACGTAAATCTGCTGTACGTGCAGGACCCGCGAGACGACAACGTGGGACATTTCGCGTGGATAAAAAATCTATCCAGCCTCGTGAGCACGCAATTGAGCAGGCACCGTGGTCGGAAATACTTTTGCGATCGGTGAGTACCTATACTTGTTTTAATAAAATTAAAAAATATTTTATTTTTTATTTAATAATTTACAAAATTGTGTTTTTCTTTTTGCAGCTGTTTACATTATTTCTACACGAGCGAGAAATTGGAAGCCCACACCGTCGACTGTCGGCAGATGAACGACTGCGCGATCAAGTTACCGAGTGATAACGACAAGTGGTTGACCTTTAAGAATCACAGCAGGAAGGAACGACTTCCATATGTCGTATACGCCGACCTGGAATGTACCCTCGAGAAGACGGATGCGGATCCGACAACGTCCACGTTCAAGTCTCAACATCATCAGGTATTTAGCATAGGATACTACGTGCGGTGCTCGTACGACGACTCGTTATCCACGTATCGATTTCGTCGCGATAAGGATTGCGTCGCGTGGTTCGCCGAGGAACTAAGACGTTTAGCACACGACGTAAAGAACATCTTGTCCGCTAATATACCCATGGCGGATTTCACGCGAGACGAGTGGGAAAAGTTTAACAGCGCAACGCACTGTCACGTGTGCGAAAAACCGTTCGAGCCAGACGACGTGCGAGTACGCGATCACTGTCACTTGACCGGCAATTATCGAGGTCCCGCGCATTCTAATTGTAACTTGAATTATAAAAATTCTCACATTATCCCAGTAATATTTCATAATTTATCGGGTTATGATTCTCATTTTATAATAAAGACAATAGCTACCGCGTACGAAGGACGTGTAGACTTACTCCCAATTACCAAAGAAAAATACATTTCGTTTACGAAGAACGTTAAAAGCACTGAGGATAAAGACAGAAAAAATTGCATCAAATTAAGATTCATCGACTCATACAAATTTCTCACCGCAAGTCTCGAAAAATTAGCATCATATCTCAGCAAGGATAAACTGCAAATATTACAACGCGAATTTTGTGAATTATCCACAGAAAATTTTGATTTGCTGACGCGAAAAGGTGTATTTCCGTACGAGTACATTGACTGCGTCGAAAAGTTGGAGGACTCGTGTTTACCATCGCGCGACTCGTTTTACAGTTCATTGACAGGTGACACCGTATCCGAGAGCGATTACGAGCACGCCGTTAACGTCTGGCAGCGGTTCTCCGTTCGAACCTTGGGCGAATACAGCGAGTTATATCTAAAGATCTTATTGGCCGACGTGTTTGAAAATTTTCGCGATAGCTGCGTCGCGAGTTATGGACTCGATCCGGCGTATTATTACACTCTACCAGGTTTTACGTGGGACGCTATGTTGAAACATACGCGTATCAATTTCGAACTGCTCACGGACATTGATATGGTCATGTTCATCGAACGTGGTATACGCGGCGGTTTGAGTCAATGTTCAAACAGATACGCACAAGCCAATAACAGGTACATGCAATCTTATGATTCGTCGAAACCAACGTCATACCTGATGTATTTCGATGTAAACAACTTGTACGGCTGGGCGATGTGTCAACCATTGCCCTATGCGGATTTTCAATGGGTCGAAAACGTAACCGATTTTAATGTTATGGATGTCGCGTTGGATTCGCCCACGGGTTACATTCTCGAAGTCGACATAGAGTATCCGCAGAATAAACACGACGCGCACGCCGACCTACCGTTCTGTCCAACGCGCGATAAACCGCCCGGCAAACGACAGGAAAAACTTCTCGCAACATTATACGATAAGAAGCGTTATGTAATACACTACCGCAACCTACAGCAGTGCACGCGCCACGGCCTTCGCGTCACAAAAATTCATCGCGTATTACAATTCTCTCAATCTCCATGGCTCCGCGAATACATCGAACTTAATACAAAATTTAGAACACTGGCCAAAAACGATTTCGAGAAAAATTTATATAAATTGATGAACAACGCGGTTTTCGGTAAAACTATGGAGAATGTTCGAAATCACGTTAATGTAAAATTGTTAACAAAGTGGAGCGGTAGATACGGCGCGGAGGCACTGATCTCGAAACCAAATTTTCACAGTAGGACCGTTTTTTCGGAAAATCTGATAGCCGTCGAACTTCGAAAACTCGAGGTTAAATTTGACAAACCTATTTACGTCGGCATGTGCATTCTTGATATATCCAAGACGTGTTTGTACGAATTTCATCACGAGTACATGTCTCCCCTGTATGAGGACATGTGTAGAATTATGTACACCGATACGGACAGTCTGATATATCACGTAAAGTGCGAGGATGTGTACAAGAACATGAAACGCGATATCGCTAAATTCGACACGAGCGATTACGCGATCGACAACGCGTACGGTATACCGCTCGAGAACAAGAAGGTGCCGGGCTTGATGAAAGACGAAAACAACGGTGCGATCATGACCGAATTCGTCGGGCTTAGAGCAAAGATGTACGCCTTGCGAGTGGACGGTAAGAAAGATACGAAAAAGGCTAAAGGTGTTAAGAGTTATGTCGTAGCCAGGTCGATAACGTTCGACGATTACACGCGGTGTCTGCGAGATGAAATTGAAATGACGCGACAGCAGGCTTGCATAAGATCGGAAAAGCACGAGGTGTACACCGTGAACGAAACGAAAATCGCTCTGAGTCCGTATGACGATAAGCGATACATTATACCCGATTCGACCGATACGTTACCGTGGGGGCATTATCAAATACCCCCTCCGAAAACGTAGTGTATTGTATGTATAAAATGTAATAGTATAACGTATGTAATAGTATAACGTATGTAGTAGTATATGTATGTAATAGTATAACGTATGTATGTCGTATAACGTATGTAATAGTATAACATATGTAGTAGTATATGTATGTCGTACGTATGTATGTCGTATAACGTATGTAATAGTATAACATATGTAGTAGTATATGTATGTCGTACGTATGTATGTAGTATAACGTTTGTAATAGTATAACGTATGTCGTATAACGTATGAATGTATGAATGTATAACGTATGTATGTCGTATAACGTATGTAATAGTATAACGTATGTAGTAGTTATGTATGTAACGTATGTATGTCGTACGTATGTCGTATAACGTATGTAATAGTATAACGTATGAATGTATGAATGTATGTAGTATAACGTAACGTATTGTGAGTATTATATTACAGTATTGGAAAGAATATTAATAAATATATTGCACATGTGTGTATTTCACATACTTTATTTGTATTTCATATATCAAACACTTTACATATGTATTACATATTACATATTTTTTATGTTAAAAAATAAAAAAAGTTTGCACGTATTAAATAACATTTTCCTTATGTATCCATGAGTTGTGCGATCCATCGAATCCAAGCCATTTAACGTAAACCTCGTCGCCCCTCCTGCGCAGTACTTTCTCCACGAGATACACGTCCGGATAAGTCGCGCGATGCAACTCGTGTTCGTAGAACCCTCCAGCGACGGATTTTCCACGATAGTCCTCGAGTAGATAGGTTACGGGATTGGTATGCTGCACTTTAACGATCTTAAACACCTCGGTGGTCCAATTCGGCGTGTAACCCTTTTCGAAAATCGTCTTGTATTTGCTAACGCGTACCGAGTCGCCCGCTTTGAACTTTGCCAGACCTGCGATTTTTATCGCGCTGTATACGGTAGCCAAGAGTTTTTCAGCGATCGCGGGGGTAACGTCGACGGGTCGCATGCCGATGGTTCGATGCTTGCGCGCGTTGTAATCCGATACGAGTCGCGGCAAGGCGCCGACCCATTTGTAACTTTCATTGAGCGTAAACATCTTCCACATGTCGTTCTTGAGCGTGCGATTGAATCGCTCGACGACCGACGCCTTCAATACCGAATATGTGGAATAATGATTGATACCGTGTTTCCTCACGAGACGTTGCACGTCGGTGTTGTAAAATTCCTTCCCCATATCGGTTTGTAGGTTACTAGGGCACCTCCCGCTGCGTCGAATGATCTCAGCGACAGCGTTAGCTGTTTCGCTTCCGCCTTTACCCTTGAGTGGCACGGCCCACGCGTGCTTGCTCAATACATCGATGACGGTAAGTATGTAGTGGTAGCCTCCGTTGAAACGTGAGTACGGACGCATCTCGACGATGTCAGCCTGCCACAGGTCATCGTACCCTCGCACTATGACGTGTCTTCGGGGAAAATTTCTTCTCGCCGGAGCGTGCAGTTCCTCAACGAGTCGTTGCTTCTCGATATTTTTACGTCCGTCGGATTTTAGCGATGTCATGTTTTTTGTTGCCGTTTATAACTGCTCGTTAGCCGTTCCTGAGTCGTTTATTTCCGTTTGTTAACCGTTTATTTCCATTCGTCGTCGTCGTCGTCGTCGTCGTCGTTCTTTAGCCGTTTGTAGCCTTTCCTGTCTCCGCGTAGTTCGCAGCTGTTTCTAAACCGCTCGTAATCGTTTTTAAGCTGTTTTTGAACCGTTCGACAACCGTCCGATAACCGTTCTTGAACCGCTAGACAGCCGTCCGACAACCGTTCTCGAATCGTTCGTTTTCGTTCGTCGCCGTCGTCAATTAACCGTTGCCTCTCTTCACTCGCCGCCTTTCGATAGTCGTTTCTGCTGAACCGTTTGTCCATTGTTGTTCGTTGTTGCGTCTGATTCAACGATAGTCGAATGGCGAAGCTCGTTTATCGTAGTCCGTAACGCTTGCAGATCCTTCTCGAATGCAGTCAGCTTCTCGTCTGATTCTTTTCGTTGATTGCTCAACATTTTAAAGAATTGATCAACGTATAGTTTATTAACCGCGTCATCGTCAGCCTCTGGTTGCGCCACGCGGCGAATCTTCCGCGACCTTGCGTCAAAGTCCGTAACGGTGCGACACAGAGCGTTATCGCGCACGAAATTTCTCATTAATCCGCTCCATCGATGGTACGGTTCCGCCCCGTCTCTTCCGAGCGATATGCCAAACTTGTTGATCGGCATTTCAATGCTGATTGAATGGTTCGCCGACGCATGGTTTAATTTATAATAAGCCCGGCTTCGCGAAGTTCCTCGATGATCGACATGATCTCGTTGTCGTGAGCATTGTTGCCAGCGTGGCGCGAAGCGTCGAGCAATCGGAGACGATCCACCAGCTCGTTGGGGTCGTCCCAGTGCACGTAGTCGATCTTATTGTCGGTTAGCGTCATCGCGCGAGGCATGGATAATCCCTTTCCAGATTTTTTCTTTCTGGATTCGATAGATATCAACGGTGCGATTACATATCTATACTTGTATCCCCTGTTGCCCAGTAATGGAGCATGCGCATTGTGTTTGCGTTTATGAGCACTCGTCTCCAACAGGATGCTCTTGTACGTTTGCTTATCGTCCTCCGTGTAGATGTCGTCATTGGGTTGACTCTTGAAGATCAACTCGTAAAGACCAGGTGTGCCGATATATCGTACGTCGCCGATAATTATGTTATCCGCCTTGTCCACGTCAAAACGTTTATTGCCGAGCATCATTCCATCGTTGTCGAAACGAACGCCGTACACGTAGTCTATAACCTTTTGATTGTCGCTCAAAGCATTTCCGATGTACTTTTGGCCCAACGGACCCAAGTGATCTCGCTTTGATTCTTCAAATATTTCTCGACCCTCCGCTGTCTGCAACTGCTTTCGAATGGACGTCTCAAGATTACTTGTGTTTACGCTTTCGAAATCATCATCATCATCATCATCATCATCGCCGCTCGCGAGTGATTCGGAACTTGTACGTTGTACGGTTCGCGTCGCCGCGGACGGTGTAGAGGTTATCAGTGCAGGTACATTTAGTGGAGCAACTTTCGATCGTTTCGATTTAAGAAAATTAAGCGGCGTCGATCCGAAGCGATTCGACCAGGAGCTATCTCGTCTCCTCTTTCTCGACATCGCATCCTCCTCTTCGCGCTGTTGATCGGGTAACGTTTCCATCCCCGCGTCAGCGACGCTTTCAGGCTCCTCCTTCACCGCGATCGAGTTGTCGACGATCTTTTGCAGCGGTCCGATGAGGGGCTTAAAGTGCGTGTCCAACTCAATGTCCTTCTCGATCTTACCGGTCTTCAAAGCGCGAAGTTTCTTGCGAATCGAATCACTCGTTTTCGCAATCTCTTTCACGATCTTCTCGCGTTCGCGAATATTCTCGCTCCCGTTGATCGCGGCCATCGCGGGGAAAACAAAGCAGAGTGTCGATGTCTCTATAACGCTAACGTTTCACCTCCGACGAGGTATCGGCAACGACTGATCGCTTTTGTGGTATCGCGAACACGTTAAATCCTTTTCTGTATCGGCCGTTCAAAAGCGCGCTGTCCTTGTCTATCACTACGAATCCGTACTTTTGTTGCCAACAATCGTGGCACAACGAGCAAAATTCGTCGTATGGCATGTCGGTATTTACGTGATCGTTGTACACGTGTTTCAAATTGGTACCATCCTGTTTGAACAGGATCAGCAGGTTCGCGTTGTCGCGTATCAGATGTTTAGGTATTCTCGCGTACGTCTGACAGAGATAGAAGGAGTCAACGCTCGAGTGCCTCCCCATTGAGAAATACTCTCTCACCGCGTCTTGCTTATCGCACGCCACGTCATCGAAAGACGAAGATCGAGTTTGGACGCGCGTCGCTCGGTGGAATGACGTCACTGTTATTGGAGAAGGTGTAAGTATCCGATTTCGTCGATCGATGTCAATAAATTCTCCAGATATCGGTATTTCGGCTTGTCGCAAGCAATTTCGAGTACACGTACACATTCTCGAAACGTACACCGTGCGGACTTTCCAGTAAACTTATCAGAACGTTGGTTTTACCGCAATTCGAGGGGACCGCAAATGATCGCGCGTATAGTAGTCGGCAGCATCGTACCGTGTCTGCGCCTCTCCGCGTTGCCCTCCATCGGCCGTGATCTGTCGTCGCAATTCGTCACGCGAATCGCCAACGGTTGTCGCACGAATCTCATTTCTTTTTTCTCTTAGCATTGCCGACTGAATCGAACTTTCGTTCGAACGTCAATTTATAGGTGCGCGGCACCGCGAATCGCTCAGTCGCAAAGATGTTCGTCCTGCTGTCGAGACCTTCGGACATTCGCGATTTTAGCGCCGAACAGCTGCAATTCGTGCCGAAAGCCGTTTTGTTGCAAATGTGCGGTGATCACGTCCACTACGTGTGGGACAAGCTTCCGGAGCATATAAAGACGGATTTGGAGGTTCAGACCTATCGTCGCTGTGACACACATTACAATCAACCGTGGCAGCGAACGCACATCGACGGTCCCGCCCCGTTGATTAAGAATTGCGGCGAATGTCAACGAAAATAAAAACAGGTAGAGGCCTGTTTAATCGCGCGATAGGTGCACTTCCGATCGAATTGCAAATTCCCGGCTATCAGTTTTGCGTTCCGGGTACTCGTCTACAAAAACGATTGGCTAGAGGTGATCCGGGTGTAAATCCATTGGACGCGGCGTGTCGCGAGCACGACATAGCCTATTCGCGTAGCAAAGAGCTCACCGAGAGACACGCGGCGGACAAGATACTCGCCGACAGAGCGCTAGAACGCGTCATCGCGAGAGATTCGGCTCTCGGAGAGAGGGCAGCCGCTACAGCCGTCTGGGCGGCCATGAAGGCTAAGACGAAGCTCGGAATGGGTTTGAAAACACGGAAAACACGAACGAGGAAAAGGTCGACGAAGAAACGGATACTTCCGACAGCGAAACGAAGTGGCGTATTGCCGATTCTACCGTTGTTGGGAGTTCTCGGTTCTCTGGCCGGCGGAGCGGCCGGAATTACAACGGCGGTGAACGCTAGCAAAGCCGCGCGGCGTCAGCTGGAAGAGACGCAACGTCACAATCGCGCCATGGAAGGTCGCGGACTTTATCTCGCTCCGTACAAATATGGACAAGGATTGTATCTCGGCCCGCGAAAAGTAGCGTTGGAGATTAGAAAGAAAAAAAAACGTCAAAAAGACGTTAAATATGCCCGCGGGTATTACGACTAACGTACAATTGAGTCGATTGGCAAAGCGAATGCGCGTACCATTCTTCAGAGGTGTTTTCATGCGTGATTCGTTACCGACCGTCGATGGCGTACGTCGAAACGAGAGCGGTATCATGAATTTGGACGATGCAGCGGGCCCCGGCACCCATTGGGTAGCGTACGCCAAGAGGGGAGATCGAGTCGTATATTTCGACAGTTTCGGCAATATTCGACCACCGAAAGAACTGGTGCGATATTTCGGACCGAGTGTGACGAAGATCGAGTACAATCACACGTCTTATCAGCGATACGATCAGAGCATCTGTGGACAATTGTGCTTGCAATTTCTCCGGACGATCGTCGATCGTCCGGCGCTGACTTAAAACCTGACGACGCACCGTGTGGAGACTCAGTGTTCGTCGAACAGCTCCCGTCGACATGTCTATAACGTTCACGCTGACCGGGAAAAGCAGCATCCTCGCGGAGCACTATTTTCCCGCCGTGGATCTGAGCGACGGTGACTACGAGCTCGGTCTAACGTGTTTTGAGGCTTATCACACGATTTCGAACGTGAATTCTTTGAATAATAAATTTTATTTCGACGAGGATGACACGGAAATTACGATTCCCGAGGGATCGTACGAGATACGGGCCATACACGAGTTTTTGAAACGTGAAATTTCACGGAAACGTCCGCGACGCGTGGTTTGTTCCAACGACGACGATCATACGTCGGTCGCGAATATCGCGCGAGAGGAGACCGTTCGCGCGAACGGCTACGAAGACGAGGCCGCGGAATACCCGATAGTGCTCCGCGCAAATTACAATACGATGAAGAGCAAGATCAAGTGCGCTTTCAGAGTGAACTTTAACAAACCGAACAACGTCGGATCGCTGCTGGGATTCTCGTCGACGCGTGTATTGCAGCCGGGACATTGGTACGAATCGGACGCACCGATTAATATTATCAACGTAAACATTATCCGCGTGGAGTGTAACGTGACCGCGGGTGCGTACAGCAACGGCAAACGCGTTCATACGATACACGAGTTTTCACCGAGCGTACCACCGGGATATAAGATATCGGAAACCCCGGCGCAGATCATTTACCTGCCGATCATCGCGCGGAGCGTTACTGATCTAACGATACGCGTCGCTGATCAAGACGGACGATTGCTCGATTTTCGCGGAGAAGAGATCACCGTCAGATTGCACGTACGACGGCGAGAGCGATAACGCGGCAGCCGTGTGCGTGAGCGTGAGTGTACGCGCAACATATGAGATGCTAGTGTTGAACGACTCGGAGCACGCGACAGATAACAACAGTAATATCTTTACGGCTGCGCCGATCGACGATATCGTCAAGTCGACATTCGGCGGCGTTAACAAGAGACGAGAAAGAAGCTCAACGCGTTGAACGTTTACAATCTCTGGGATTCGCGGTGCGAAACATCTGAACGATGACTGAAATTCTCAACATCGGCGGCGAGCCGGTCTTCGACGATCGCATCGCCAAGATCGAGACTCACACGTACAACCCGTACGCCAACACAACGTTTGGGACACAGCGACGAGATAAGAATACCCATACAACAACAAGATTTATACACGTTGCCGGGCGAAAGCTTTCTCTACGTCGAAGGAAGATTGGTGTAAAGAAAAGGAGTAAACGAGTCTATGACAGCTTTGTAACTAATTGCGTGGCGTTTCATGTTCGATAAATTCGATACGAGCTCAACGGGCGTGGAGATTGATCGCAGCAGAAAACGCTGGAATAACCAGTACTCTCAAGAACTATGTATCGATAACGTATGACAAGGCGGAGATGTTGCGGAATGCTGGATGGGACATTTCACCTACCCGCTCGGAAGGATATTTCAATTTTGCGTTCCGCTCTACACATTGTTAGGCTTTTGCGAGGATTACAAACGCGTGATGTTAACTGCTCGTCACGAATTAATTTTGATACGAGCGCGTAACGATAACAATTGCATTATAGGAAATCCGACGACTGAGCCGGAAATCGAATTGTTCAAAGTACAATGGCGAATGCCTCACGTTACGTTAAACGAGGTCAATAAACTGTCCATGTTACGGGCCTTGGGAAGCGGACGATATCTTAGTGTCAGTTTTCGTTCGTGGGATCTGTACGAGTACCCCCTGCTGCAGAGCACGACCAAGCATTCGTGGGCCGTCAAGACTGCGACTCAGTTAGAGAAACCGCGATACGTTATCTTTGCGCTGCAGACCGGTCGCAAAAATATCATGGCTCAAAATATTGGCTATTTCAATCACTGTAACTTGACCAATATCAAGCTTTATCTAAACTCTGAATCTTATCCATACGATGACTTAAATCTAGATTTTGAAAAAAATCGATACGCCCTTCTTTATGATATGTACGCGCGTTTTCGTAAAGCTTATTACGGATACGATCGCTACGATACGTTTCTCAATTTGACTACATTCCTGACGCTTGGACCTTTCGTCATCATCGATTGCTCCCGACAAAACGAGTCCGTCAAGAGCGCCACCGTGGATGTGCGAATAGAATTTGACTGTAAAGAGAACGTGCCTGCAAATACTACCGCCTATTGTCTCATCTTGCATGACCGCGTAATCGAATACTGTCCGTTGTCAAACGTAGTGCGCAAACTCACGTAAAAATGTAAAATTTGATATCGTATCGCGATGTGATAAGGATCGTTCCTTCGTTGCATCATGATCGCGCCAACGTTCGTCGATCTGCAAGGATTCATCGTCGGGATGAAATTTGTCGTAAAGGAGGTAGCGGTGCTGAGAAACGGGGCTGTTCTGGCGCATCACATCTTTACATGCCCCATGCCATGGAGTCTCCTTACAAAATTCGACAAGTCATGTGCTTCCTGGTTGATTCACAATCACCATGGATTACGATGGGAAGACGGAAACGTGCCGTACAGCATGGTGAAACGTTTAATTACATCGGCCGTGCTCGGTGAGCACGAGGACGACGACGATGACGACGAGATGCCGACTCTCGTGTACGTCAAGGGATGCCAGAAACGAGAATGGCTGGTGATCTGCTTGAGAATAAAGCGAGAAAAAACTTAACCATCGAGACTTTGGATGCGGATTACGAAGATATCGAATCTTTAAATAATCTAATGTTGCCAATACTGGCGATGTGGAAAACATGTTAAGAATTGCGCAATGCAAAATGTATTAAAAAATATTTACTGGTGGTCGCGACGCCAGAGAGAGATGTAATTTTTTTTAATAAAAAATATAAATTTTACAATGTTTAATTTCCTTTTCCCTTTCCCATTAGTCGATAGTGTAAAAAATTAAATAATAAGTAGGTATACGTGACGAATTCTAACTCGAGAGCTTCGAGGGGGGTATCAGGTTTAGACGAACATGTCTGAACATGTTTCACGGTTGATGTCATGCGGAGAGGGGTATACGTCTTAATACAGAAAAAATCCTACCTTAGTCCCCTCTCCTAAATTTCAGAGCTCTGATTGCGCGTTACAGAAACATTAATTTCCCCCTCCTTCATCATAGTTTTTTGGAAATTGCCGCGTATACTCGATTAATTTTATACGATTAGTCTCGTATCGGCTGCTTGTGTGAACGGTCCGCTTCTCATAACCGAGAGAAAGAATGTATTCCGTTGAAGGAAGCAACGGCGGCAGTAGACGTATGAATTATTACGTACCGATTCCCGATGTTGAAACTCCAACGTGTGAAAACAAGTAAGTTTTGTTTAATTTATAGAGCTATATATTTTATATCTTTTTGCGAATTGTATTATTTTGAAAGTAATCTCATTATTTTTTTCTACAGCATCTCGTTGGAGCGTCGCGCGGTTCGTATACTAGGCAGACGATACGCATTGACATCAACGGCTTATAAATATTTGGATATTGGAATCAGCGTGGGACCTGTGTCCTCTGTGGAACTACTTCTCGGTGATAACCGAGGAAATCAGATGGTGTTGGCTCATACGACGTGGACAGCGCTAATTGAAAGACGTGCGGATATCGAACGACTCCTGCAGTCAACCGCACCTTCATCAATGTTGATTCGAGATCTGCGTATAGAACTCGTAAAAATACGCGATGCGAATGTTGTAAAACTTACGTTGCATAATAATTCCATGTATATGAAATCATCGACCGTATTCTTCTTGTTCGAACTAGAACATTGCGTCGAGAATGTGTATTTTCAACTATGCCAAAATGTTCATGGCGTAAGTGAAAAATTTAAACAATTTGTAATCATTTTACGAAGAAATTGTATAACCGATAAATGTGATGCAGCGAGAACCTTGCGCGATGTTTTTGATAAAAATTCGATTATCGATTGCGAATTATTAGCTTATGCTTTAGACAATATTGTATACGATGCGACACATGAGAAATAAATTAACGTTTATATGATAAAAAGTTTATTATCTTTCAATTCTCCCAATTATTTATTATAAAGAAAAGAAACGTGAACGAGGAGACGCGAGAGAGAACGCGAACGAAGAGATGCGAACGAGAGAGAACGCGAGCGAAGGGACGCGAGCGACAGAGAACGCGCCTATGTATTCTTGCCCGCCATTGTAGTGCGAGACATATTTCATCTTTATTTCTTTTCGTCGTAAGGGGCTGTCCGATTTTAAACTGTTACCATATTGCTTGGTGAATTTACCGACAACGTTTGGCAAAATCGTTACATAAACTTCACGTCGTTTCCCCAGTTCGGGTCCTTTTCAAAAATTTCGCAAAACGTTAATTTCGACTTTGCAAATAACAATGTCAATAATCAATGTATAAAATTATTTGTATCGGCGCAACATATTCAATCTAGATTAATATCTGATGAGAATAAAAGTTACCATAACATACATTTCAATTTTATATTTAAGTTTTATAAATTAAAACGACATACTTGACGTATTCAACAGTTAACACCCACGACTAAAGTTCACTTCGAGTTAGAAAACAATAATTCTCTCCGTTTTCTTTGACACCACAGTCATTAGAGTGGGAAATCGGTTGATCACTAATTGGTATCGAAAACCCACGTTTTCCGGCGATATACTAACTTTTTTCAGCCATCCATTTAAGTATAAAGTAAACATATCACGAGCCTACTTGATCGAGCTATTTATTGTCAGATGAAAGCTTCCATACATCTAATATCAATACGGTTAAAAAAATACTTTTGAATAATTCCTTTCGATGGATCTATTAACAACACCATTAATATCAGAATAAAAGAACTTCAGCATAGACGTGACACCGAAAACGCTCCGAAAAATTTATCGACCCACGGAGAAGTTTTGTGCTACCGTATGTTAAAGGCCTCGGTGATGATATAACGTCTCATGCTGATAAGATTGGTCTTGTCGCTGTTCACACTGTCCCGAAAAAAATTAGATGTTGTTATAAGGAGAGGAAAGGACCGTCTTGACAGGAATAGCTCGACTGAATTGGTTTACAGAATTAACTGCGATAATTGTTGCGCATCGTATATCGGACAAACTAAACGACATTTAAAGACTCGGATAACGGAACACTTCAGGGATATAAGGAAAGACGACAGTAACCATTCCGTCGTCAGTAAACATCGTGTTTCTCTGGGGCATGATTTCAAATGGTCCGATATGGAAGTACTGCACAGAGAAAAGAATAAAAAAAGAGAGAAATCGCTGAAATGTTCCTCATAAAAAAGTATCCGGATACTATTATCTGAAAAAGGACACGGATAATTTAAATCCTATTACGATAAGGTCATCTCATGCGTTTAATGTTTTATTTTCGGATGTTGGATACTCTGACAATTTGTCTGTTTTTTAAAAACACATGCGATATCGTCAGTTGTTCCGACTCTTATTGTGTGAACATGAGTCGTGCGTGACTCGGAAATCTTTTTGTCTTAACTCCGAGACATTATCTATTAGATGACACGTTTGGAAATTGGTGCTACCGTGGGACTTCCTTTGTAATTACCCTCCTTTGTTACTTTTTGACACTATTTCATTTATTTAATTTAGCATATTAGTAATACTATTTATTTTATTAATTTAATTCAGCTTTCTATGCGTGATGTTTCTGCCAAAACTCTTAAATATTAGATTGAGAATGTGTTGGCGGTGGGACTTTTATTCTCATCAGTAATTAATCTAGATTGAATATGTTTACGCCGACTACAAAGAATTTTATACATTTGATTATTGACGTTGTTATTTGACCCCGTGCGTTATTTCGTTTTGCTAGATCACTTGATAAGGACCCGAAGCTTGGGTGGAAACGTTGTGAAGTTTATGTATATATTTTTGCCAATTGTTGTCGATTTCAATACACTATTGCTGTTATACATTATTGGCAAAACAATTTCCTACTTCTTGATGCTAACATATTGTTTTCTCTGGTGACATTTTACCCCCGCTTCGTTTTGCAACCTTCGTTAAATTCAGTCTCGTCGAGTTCCGAGCAGTTCGGACGTGTTTCATGAAAATTTCGCAAAAGTTAGTGATTTCTTTTTGAACAAGTTTGTTGTTATTTTTAAATTATTTGCATATTAAAAATTACAATTATGGCCGAACGTGTGGAAAGAATAGAAGACCATATCGAAATTACTTATCCAGCTGAGGAGTAAGTTAAATAATTGTAATTTAAAATATTTTAATAATTTTTAAATATTTAAAATAATCATTCTTTTTTTCATATCGAAAAGACGTTATATATATTGCCAGTCAGGTCGATTTAAATTACTTTAATTGTTATTCTTTTTGTTACAGTGGATATGGGTAGGCAACTTGCCCGTAGTTGAAATAAAGATAAATAATATGGTGAGGATTCGGACCCTCGCAATCCGGTACGTATATGAAATTATTCATAAATTTTACATTTTTTTAAATTTTGTTTATTCTGTTTTCAGCGCGTTATATACATGCATGAGATTAATATACCGAGGATTCATAAATTTGGCGCGCCAGCGTGGGGTGCGTTGGTTTAGGACGGATGACCAGGAAAACAACGCTGTAATCGGGAAACTTACGGGGACGCGCCGAATTTTCGGATTACGTCGTTTATTCGA